>NC_090222.1:38497500-38660000 GCF_024489055.1 Chanodichthys erythropterus | reverse complement strand
GTGTGAGAGAGTCAGAGCCCTGATGGATCAGCTGCAGCTCAACTCTCTCTCCTCAGACAGGTAATGCTTTCCACTGCCAGCAGATTCTCACAGACACTGATGAGAAATGTGCAGGAAAGTGCTGTGAGTTTGTGTAGACAATGAAGAAAATCTATTTTAATAATGCAGTTTGGTTGTGGATGCATCTTCTGTAACTGGGGATACTGGTCCTCAGAATTGTTTGAGACCAACATCTTCTGAGAAGTGATTGTCAAAAAAGCTGATGAATGTAATAAGGGCTTTCTATGGTCATATTGTACTTTTATGCATCACAGGAATAAGAAGTTTATCTGCAGTCACAAAAATCAAAAAAAGAAGGTTGTACAAACAGCTGAAGGTAAGTCAATTTTGTAACCGATCAAGAAATTTATTCATTTTGCATGCTTTATTTGCTATGGTTCTCTCTTTTCCTGATGTTTTACTTAATTCCCTAGATATTTGCTTTATATCTGGGTTGCAGACATGATATTTGTTGTTGCAGGTGTGGCTCCTCATCCTTTAGCTCGTGTGGATGGCAACATTCACTATCAATTTCACACAGAAAATACTGGAGGACAGGTGAGTGTCCTTTCAGTGCCATCATGGATAAATCGTTTATTAAAGACAAGCTTTTTGAGGGGAAGATTCAACCGCTGTCAAATATGTCTGACATAGTTCATTTTTCTGGAAGATGTTTGTCGTTTTATCTCTTTTAATGGGAACCTCATAAACTAAGTATCTGTCTGATTTTACCCCATAATGCCCAAAAATTATATTTCAGAAAATTTAATTTTAGTACTTTATTTTATTATTTGATTAATTATTTTAAATTACTTTAATGCACGAAAATCTATTAAAAAGGATATTATTAAAATGTAGTTATGCATCATGATAGCATTTAATTTATGCTGATTGAACAACATTAAAAATACTGAATAAAACAAATATTAAAAATAAATGATATAACATTATAAAATATTTAATATTAATATATTAATATTTTTTTTTCCTGTAATATGAGAACAACTATTGAGAATAATGGGAATAATAAAATAAATGTGCATTACGGTACTGAGAATTTAGGATAAAAACTTGAAAATAGCTTTATTTGTTTTCTCCTATTTGCACTGGCAGTCATGTGATTCTAATCTCTCGCTGGGATTGGCACTGGGCCTGTGTCACATGTCAGTCAGGAGGTGGGTCACATGACAGATGTTTGGGGGGGGTGTTAAGGGGCATTTACAAATGCGTATTCTTTCAGTGAACAACTGTGTCGTTCTAGACATTTTAATTAGATCATGCACAGCTCTCTGCGTAGACTGGAGGGATGATTATTAAAGGGATGAATGGAGAATTCAGCCAGGAGACGCTGGAAACTTTTCCATGAACACTTTACAGTTAATCATGCCATTTTCCCTACATTTTAGGTCGACAAAAAGCAGCAGACTCTCTTGTTTTGGATGTTGAGATACCTTAAACACATCATATCTTGTGGTACAATATCGGCTAAAGTATCATAGCTACATTCACTCTAAAAATAGCTGTATAAAGTTTTCCATTAAAACAGTAATATACCGTAAACAATGCATTCTGGGCAGGGACGTGCACAGACATTTTGGTGGGCAGGGGCTCAAATGGGAAAAAGTGCACTTCTCAAAATTATTTATAAAAAAAAAAAAAAAAAAACGTTAAATATAGTATTAACACAACTCTGATTTCCTTAACAATTTATTTTAATTCCCTCATACTCACGCAATTGTTTTATACTCAACAGATTTCTGCAAAATCATCAGTTCACACAGAGACCATGGTCTTTTTTCATATTCACTAGGTTTATCACAAGAGCAGGCAACAGCAAAGGAAACTATGCCACAATGTGCATGTTTTCAACGCTACTATTTTCAAGTTTGTAGTGGACAATTTTTGAGATTTTGGTCTATTTTTGCTTCCATGACTTTTACTTTTAATGGAAATAAAACTACAAAATACACATTTAAATGGTGTTTGTTTTAAGCCTACTACCCTCCGTCTGTTTGCATCTGTAGATTTTTTCTAAATTAACCAAAACAAGCTACTTCATATTTAAACATAAAAACATTTAAAATGTTATGTAATATAACAAATGCCTGCAGAGGGCGCCAAAAGCCTGATGATTGTTGTTGTTAAATCGTGCAGCCTTAGAAAACTAATAATGCGGTATATTATGTTTCAGAATTAAACAGTATTTTAACAGTGTAGTTTTTTTATTATTTTTGGGTTACAGTCATGGAAAACCTAAAAACATCTGGAAATAGAACAGAATATTCAAACAATATTACTAATCTACCTGCATTGACACCATTGTATAGAAACCGTAGACTGTAAAAGAAGATGGCCGACGCATCTTCACAGCGCGAAGATGAGCCGCGATATCAAGGTCCTGCCCACACTCCCTCAGAATTGGTTAATATACAGTTTACTGCACAACAACATTATTTCGATGTGAAATAAACAGTTCTGGAAATGTTGAGATTAAAGTTAAAGCTCCAATCTCCTCTCGAAGATCCAGAAAAAAGTCTATTGGTGGTTCAGTGACTACTTCCCTCAGAGAAGCTGTGAATCTCAGCTGTCAATCATAACGGCAAATCCCGCGTTTTTATAGCATTAAATAAGTAACTAAAACAAAACGTATTAAAAAACGAACACTTGAACTAACATCAGCGTGATTAAAAAAACAGAAATGACAGAAAATATTTTTTGAAAAAAAAAAAATTTGACGTGTAATTTGATTGTTTATGGAAAGGGCGGGGTTTATGACCTATACTGCTTCCAGCCACCTGGGGGCGATCGAGACACTTTGGCTTCACTTTTCAGGACTCATCGTGTGGCACGCTTGATGAACTGAGATGGGAATATCATGACTGTTTTCTCCAGAGCTTCTGTGTAGATAAATTAACTAAATTAATATCTACTGATTTTTACAATAGAAATTAATCAATACTGAACTTGTGAACAATGACACTGTTTTCTTTTAGAGCTGCTATACAGCCAAAATGTTTGCTGCTATCACTTTATTTATATAGTGCTTTTTACAATGCAGATTGCTTCAAAACAGCTATATGTATATGTACATAAATATATAATAAATATATAAATAAAGTTCAAAAGTCACGGAAAAAGTGGTAAAAAAAAAAGGCATATTAAGAAATAAACATTGGATCGTTCACATGAAAATCACAAATAATCTAAACAATCTGTATTTTAATCAGCACTGGCCGAATTCACATACTCTTATGAGTAGGTACTTATTTTGAATAAGTGCTTATTAGTTCTTATATAGAACATACCTAAAAAAGATCCGGATGTACATAGCGACACCCTAGCAACCACCCAGGACACCTTAGCAACCACCCAAGTATCCTAGAAACCACATAGCAACACCTTAGCAACCACCCCGAGTACCCTAGCAACCACATAGCAACACCTTAGCAACCACTCTGGGTACCCTAGCAATCACATAGCAACACGCTACCAACCACCCAGAATACCCTGGCAATCGGATAGCAACACCTAAGCAACCACCCCGAGTACCCTAGCAACCACCCCGTGTACCCTTTTGCTTACTAGATTTTATATAGAACATACCTAAAAAAGATCCGGATGTACATAGCAACACCCTAGCAACCACCCAGGACACCTTAGCAACCACATAGCAACACCTTAGCAACCACCCCAAGTACCCTAGCATCTGCATAGCAACACCTTAGCAACCACTCCGAGTACCCTAGCAATCGCATAGCAACACCCTAGCAACCACCCAGAATACCCTAGCAATCGCATAGCAACACCTAAGCAACCACCCCGAGTGCTTTAGCAACCGCATAGCAACACCTTAGCAACCACCCGAGTACCCTAGCAACCGCATAGATACTTAGCAACCGCATAGCAACACCTTAGCAACCACTCCGAGTACCCTAGCTACCGCATAGCAACACCTTAGCAACCACCCCGAGTACCCTAGCAACCGCATAGCAACACCTTAGCAACCAGATAGCAACACCTTAGCAACCACCCTGAGTACCCTAGCAACTGCATAGCAACACCTTAGCAACCACTCCAAGCACCCTAGCAACCGTGAAACAACACCCTAGCTACCGCATAGCAACACCTTAGCAACCACCCGAGTACTACATCCTGCATGTTGCCCTTATCATGTAACCTACCACCTTTAGCTTCACTGCCATTCACAAATCTTCTCCCGTGGCCTCATGGGATAGTAATGTGTCCATCGTATGCATACTTCAGAATCTCGCCAGAAGCAGTAGGTCACTTTTTGCCTACTCTTCTATGAGTACTGGGAACTCATTATTTTGTCACATACTGTTTTTCCCCTACTATATAGTATGGAAGTATTCTATTTCAGCGCAGCCTCTGTCTCTGTCCTCCTCAGGTGACATACCGAGTGATTCCTGTCTTAGATCAGCGACGGGAGTGTAGAGGGGAAGTCGGAGGGACGGTTGATGTGGTTTCCGCAGCCAACCTCACTGTATCCCAGCTGGTATGGAATCAACACATCTGTCTCTATCTCGTACTTCATTATGTCATGACGTTCAACACGAGTCTCATTCAACGCACAGCAGAACATGACAACATGTCAGAGCGGAAGATGAATACTACACAATCTCAGCTATAACTGAATAGCCAGATGTTAAGGTTTATGCATTGTAAAATGTTTTAACGCCTGTTTTCTCCCAGAGAGTAATTCAAAACTCTTTCAGTGATGGAGGCAGTCCTGCTGGAGAAGATGACAGAGAGGAGGCACGATGTGTGTATTTCCCAGCATCATCTGTGAGCGAGGGAACAGCCACGGCCGTGTCCATGCAGACATCAGCTGACCACACATTTACACAAACGACAGGTACGGACACTTTGAGATCTGCCGTCACACTCACATAGAGAATCACATGCAACACACTTCAGTAGATTGAGCAGCTGATCGCTACAGTCATTTCACTTCAGTTAGAGGAAGTTATTTAAACAATGGAAAGTAGAGTGATGGTTCTAACTATTAATTATCTGAATGAACAAGTAATGTAGTTGATTAGTTTATTTTCAAAGTAAGGTGTGCTATTATGCATTTCACAGTGACTTTGAACGCATTGATCAGAATTGCTGTCTGCTCCTCAACAGTCTGAAATATGTGATCATGTCAGACTTAATTATTAATGATAATTTAATAATTAATAATAATTATACTTTGACATTTAATCTGATTTAATTACACATGAAAAGAGCTTAAACTCATTATTATCTGGAAAATAATTAATTTATCAATCTGATTTATTATCTCAGAGTAGCTGCATACTAGTTATTTCATATACAACCAATTTTTAGTAAAAAATGATCATCATTCTATCATTATATATTTTTATTTATATATATATATATATGTGTGTGTGTGTGTGTATATATATATATATATATATATATATATATATATATATATAAAAATAATATATATATATATATATATATATATATATATATATATATATATATATATATATATATATATATATATATATATATATATATATATATATATATATATATATATATATATATATATATATATAAGTAATGTTTTTGAAAGAAGTCTCTTATGCTTATCAAGGCTGCATTTATTTGATCAAAAATACAGAAAAAAACTGTCATATTGTGAAATATTATTACAATTTAAAATAATGGTTTTCTATTTTAATATACTTTAAAATATATTTTTTTTCTGTAATGCAAAACTGAATTTTCAGCATCATTAAATCCAGTCTTCAGTGTCACATGATCCTTCAGAAATCATTCTAATATGCTGATTTGCTGCTCAGTTATTATCAAAGTTGGAAACAGTTGTGTTGCTTAATATTTTTTGGAGACTGTGATACTTTTTTCAGGATTCATTGATGAATAAATAGTCAAAGAGAACAGCATTTATTCAAAATACAAATATTTTCTAACAGTATAAATCTTTACTATCACTTTTTATCAATTAAACACATCTTTGCTAAAAAAAAATAATAATTTCTTCCAAAAAGAAAGAAAAAAAAATACTGACACCAAACTTTTGAACATTAATGTATATTGTTACAAAAGATTTAAAATCATGTTAAAAAAAAATTAAGCAGCACAACATTTGTAATAAGTCAGCATAATAGAATGATTTCTGAAGGATCATGTGACACTTAAGACTGGATTTCATGATGCTGAAAATTCAGCTTTGCATCACAGACATAATTTATATTTTAAAGTATATTATAATAGAAAACCATTATATTAAATTGTAATATTATTTTACAATATTACTGTTTTTTTCTGTATTTTTGGTCAAATAAATGCAGCCTTGATAAGCATAAGATACTTCTTTCGAAACATTAAAAATAGTAATATTTCCAAACTTTTGAATGATAGTGTGTGTGTGTGTGTGTGTGTGTGTGTATATATATATATATATATATATAA
Source organism: Chanodichthys erythropterus (assembly GCF_024489055.1). Taxonomy (NCBI): domain Eukaryota; kingdom Metazoa; phylum Chordata; class Actinopteri; order Cypriniformes; family Xenocyprididae; genus Chanodichthys; species Chanodichthys erythropterus. Next base: position 38,653,490 of record NC_090222.1, on the reverse strand, counting down.
TATATTTAGTCAAACCAAAATTTATTCAGACACCTTGAACATTTCATTCATTAATTCAGTTTATTCACTATAGTTTAAAAAAAAATGGTAATAAAATATGACGAGATCTCAGAGTTACTGTGTCAGAAAACATTAATCTTAATTATGTCAGATAACACTTAAGAAAAAACTTGGTCAGGTCAAAGTGTTAATAATAATAATTTTTGGTTGAAAATTTCTATCAGTTTTACTGGTAGTCCACTGTATGAAGAATTTTTGGGTATAATATGTCACAGTTTACTTTATTTTGCTATACTCTCTTACATAAATTAACTGTAGTGTCCTGCACCCACAAGTGTAAAAATATATCAAAAATGTCTGAATAATTTTTGGTTTGACTGTATTATTCATCACGTATATATATATATAAATAATATTGCAGTCATTCTGCCCGTCATTGTGAACTACATACTCTACTACATAATCATACAATAAATCTCTTATCAGAATAAACATGAGTTCTCTCAGCGGCAGTAAATGTGATTTGAATTTAGTATGTGAAGCAATACAACATCAGTCGTCTCTCTCGTTTAGGTCAATTCTACGTGATGACTCCTTCAGATGCTCTGCATTCTGCCTCTCAGCGGACTATAGCTCCACGCACACATACATACACTGTGTAAGTACAAAAGAGTGGCACAAAACAGATGTTATGCTTTTAAGCTCCGTATTTTAGTGTCAATTTGCCACAGAAGATCATCCCTCAGTCTACAGAAATCTCAAATTGCATTTAAAGCCTACTGACAGCATAAGACAGGTGTTGTGCATTAAAGCACAACTTGTTTTAAACCCATAACGTTCATTAGTATTGAATGAGGCACATTTACACATTTTGTAGGTTGAATAATAATGCGTCAGGGGTCTGTGTTTTGAATTTGGGATAGGATTTACTCAGGGAGTGATTGCACCTTTGCATGCTCCTTGTGCCTTGCTCTCCATTTAACCTTGGGATCCCGCTAGCGCATTGGCAAATCCATACGAAAACAGGGCTGCTTGTCACGATTCTGGTTTTTGACAGGATCATGTGCTCAAATTCAGTCATAATTCATGGGAGAGAGTGGTTTGTTGTGCTTCCTTCTGAAGGTGCTGTTTTTACACTGCAGAAGCAGAAGTGTTGTGAAAACGGGTGATGCTCACGCGTTCGTGCGGTTGCAACATCCTCATCCTCCAAAATAGGCTCAGTAGAAATATCCTGCTGAAGTATCGCGTGTCAGAGGTGTTTGTTTCAGTCGTTCTTGTTTGATTATTTCCTCCTTTTGGACACACACAGCTTTTGCGAAATCTGCAGCGTAATGGATTTCTCAAGAGTCTTAATCTTACTTTCTTCCATAAGAATTACAAATCCCTTATTATTAGTTCCTGGGGGAAAAAGCCAGTGTAGTTAGAGAGTGTGGGTTGCATGCAGAATTAAATACTATTCCTATACTATTATATACTATTAAACTGTGTCTAAAAATGTCTCAAGTTTTCAAAATATTGTAAAAAAAAAAATGATGGTTTGCTCTGTTGTACATCCAGATTTTGGCAAATGTAGTATGTTATTTACAAACCAGTTTCCAAAAAAGTTGGGACACTGTACAAATTGTAAATAAAAACAGAATGCAATGATGTGGAAGTTTCAAATTTCAATATTTTATTCAGAATACAACATAGATGACATATCAAATGTTTAAACTGAGAAAATGTATCATTTTAAGGGAAAAATAAGTTGATTTTAAATTTCATGGCATCAACACATCTCAAAAAAGTTGGGACAAGGCCATGTTTCCCACTGTGTGGCATCCCCTCTTCTTTTTATAACAGTCTGCAAACGTCTGGGGACTGAGGAGACAAGTTGCTCAAGTTTAGGAATAGGAATGTTGTCCCATTCTTGTCTAATACAGGCTTCTAGTTGCTCAACTGTCTTAGGTCTTCTTTGTCGCATCTTCCTCTTTATGATGCGCCAAATGTCAGTACCCGGATCCTTCTTCTACGCAGCCATGATGTTGTAATTGATGCAGTATGTGGTCTGGCATTGTCATGTTGGAGAACTTGGATATACCTTTCAGCATTGATGGTGCCTTTCCAGATGTGTAAGCTGCCCATGCCACACGCACTCATGCAACCCCATACCATCAGAGATGCAGGCTTCTGAACTGAGCGCTGATAACAACTTGGGTTGTCCTTGTCCTCTTTAGTCCGGATGACATGGTGTCCCAGTTTTCCAAAAAGAACTTCAAATTTTGATTCGTCTGACCACAGAACAGTTTTCCACTTTGCCACAGTCCATTTTAAATGAGCCTTGGCCCAGAGAAAACGCCTGCGCTTCTGGATCATGTTTAGATATGGCTTCTTTTTTGACCTATAGAGTTTTAGCCGGCAACGGCGAATGGCACGGTGGATTGTGTTCACGACAATGTTTTCTGGAAGTATTCCCGAGCCCATGATGTGATTTCCATTACAGTAGCATTCCTGTATGTGATGCAGATCAAGGGCATCCAGTATGGTCTTCCGGCCTTGACCCTTACGCACAGAGATTGTTCCAGATTCTCTGAATCTTTGGATGATATTATGCACTGTAGATGATGATAACAATTTTTCTCTGAGAAACTCCTTTCTGATATTGCTCCACTATTTTTGGCCGCAGCATTGGGGGAATTGGTGATCCTCTGCCCATCTTGACTTCTGAGAGACACTGCCACTCGGAGAGGCTCTTTTTATACCCAATCATGTTGCCAATTGACCTAATAAGTTCCAAATTGGTCCTCCAGCTGTTCCTTATATGTACATTTAACTTTTCCGGCCTCTTATTGCTACCTGTCCCAACTTTTTTGGAATGTGTAGCTCTCATGAAATCCAAAATGAGCCAATATTTGGCATGACATTTCATATATGTTATCTATATTCTATTGTGAATAAAATATAAGTTTATGAGATTTGTAAATTATTGCATTCCTTTTTTATTCACAATTTGTACAGTGTCCCAACTTTTTTGGAATCGGGTTTGTAGATCTTCCATGCATACAAACAATTTTCATATTATATTCACAGTATAAATACTGCATAAATTGCAGGTTGTGTGCTATTTCTTGAGAGATGTGTCTGTTCATGTCAGATTTTCTTTTCAGCTAAGATAGTAACCATCAAGTCAAATTGTTTCTGTCATTTTCCATCTACCTTAAAGCTGAAATGTCATTCATTACTTAATCATAGCGTTTTTTGAAATGTCTGAAATAAATTTGCCCCTTTTCTGCAGAGATGAACTCAACACACAGCAGCATGAAGCTTTTAACTGGTGAGAAGAACTTTTACATCCCCTTAAGCCAAAATAAACCCAAAGAAACACAAAACTGTCTCTTAAAGGTATAGAGAGTCATTTCTGTGCCACAAAATTAACACCTAATGTGAGTAAATATTGACTTTGTTGAGTAAAATTAAAGACAAATTCACTAAGTATTGTGACACACCTCTTGATTATTGAACATTTGTAAAAAAAAAAAAATGGGTGGTTCTTATAGGGGACCTATAATGCTTCCTTCACAAGATGTAATATAAGTCTCTGGTGTCCCCAGAATGTGTGTGTGAAGTTTCAGCTCAAAATACCCCACAGATCATTTATTATAGCTTGTCAAATTTTTCCCTATTTGGATGCAAAAACACGCCGTTTTTGTGTGTGTCCCTTTAAATGCAAATGAGCTTCTGCTCCCGCCCCTTTCCAGAAGAGGGCGGAGCTTCAACAAGCTTTATAATGGGAGTGAATGGGGGATGAGATTTTGAAGCCTAAAAAATCGCATCCATCAATCATAAAAGTAATCCATACAACTCCAGGGTGTTAATAAAGGCTTTCTGAAGTGAAGTGATGCATTTTTGTAAGAAAAATATCCATATTTATTAGCCCCTGGAGCCGTATGGATTACTTTTTTGATGGATGCATGCGCTTTTTTGGGGCTTCAAAATCTCGCCCCCGATTCACTCCCATTATAAAGCTTGCAAGAGCCAGGATATTTTTTAATATTTCTCTGATTGTGTTTGGCTGAAAGAAGATGGTCATATACACCTTGGATAGCTTAAGGGTGAGTAAATCATGGGATAATCACCATTTTTGGGGTGAACTAACCCTTTAAGTTGACCCCTGATATGATATGTTTGACATGGTACAGCCTTCTGTGCATTTATTTTCCTCCGTATATAGTGCTTTTATATAAAGATAGACTTCCTGTAGAGTAAATAAAAGCATCTTCATTTCTTCACTTTTTGTTGAAAGCATCTCTCTTCCTTCATGGCGTTTTGTGAGATGCTTTACCTTACCCGGTGTTGCGTATTCTCCCTTCTGCGGTGTGACAGATGCGACGCTGCGGAGTCGTGACTTAATTAAAGCGTACCTGAGGGAAGATTCCACGCGGAGAACAGTTGTGTCATTAGGCTAAAGTCGTGCCTCGTCGCAGACGGCAGCTGTTTGCAGCACCACAATTTATAACCTAATCAACACAGCCGATGCCGAGACTCCCCTGAGATCACATGTGAAGGGCAGAGAGACCTTACGGAGATATCTGCCAGTCCACACTAATACTAACTGTAACCTTACAAAGCTGGGACTAGGCTTTAGGGCGGTGCATCTGTGCTTTACAGACTCCATGGCGAATGTGAACAGGCCCCGCTTCCTGTAACTCACACTGGGGCCGTCGGGCCCTGGACATACTCACTAGTGGTTGACCCCACGGTATTTTTGCCGATACTGATATCATGAGTGTAGGGCGGCTGATTGTGGGTTTAATGTGAATACATACATAATAAAATGCAAAGGAAAGCAAATGAGATCCACACAACATTGCGGAAATGAAATGATCACTTATTTTAAACAATACTGAACAGTAATTTACATTTTGTTCAAGTTAAAAAAACATGCATTGACCAGACTGTCTGTAGCTTTTAAACATTAAAAGATTATTTTTTGTTACATTAATTTTATTTATTACTATTGTTATTTCCCAAAGCAGTAAATTGATCTTGTTTATTATTATTTTTATTATTTCTTAAAGCATTTTTTCATTAAAAAAATTAACTGTACTAAATCATTTATGCAGCCAAGTCTCAAAATGTGCTTGTTTATTTAATTTAATTTTATTTTATTTTTTGTTTGTTTTGTGATGGTTTTGTTTATTTTGTGTTTTGTGTTTGTTTTTTGTTTTATTTTGCATTTTGTTTTATTTTTGTGTTAATTTTGTATTTGTTTTATTTTGTGTTTATGTTGTATTTGTTTTATTTTGTTTATTTTGTATTTGTTTTATTTTGTGTTTGTTTATGTTGTGTTTGTTTTATTGTGTTATTTTGTTTTTGTTTTATTTTGCATTTTGTTTTATTTTTGTGTTAATTTTGTGTTTGTTTTATTTTGTGTTTATTTTGTATGTTTTATTTTTTGTTTTGTGTTTGTTTTATTTTGTTTATTTTGTATTTGTTTTATTTTGTGTTTGTTTATGTTGTGTTTGTTTTATTGTTATTTTGTATTTGTTTAATTTTGTCTTTATTTTGTATGTTTTTTGTATTTGTTTTGTATTTGTTTTATTTTGTGTTCGTTTATGTTGTTTGTTTTATTGTGTTATTTTGTTTTCGTTTTATTTTGCATTTTGTTTTATTTTTTGTTTTGTTTGTTTTATTTTGTTTATTTTGTATTTGTTTAATTTTGTCTTTATTTTGTATGGTTTTTTTTATTTTTGTTTTTGTTTTATTTTTCATTTTGTTTTATTTTGTGTTGGTTTTATTTGTTTTATTTTGTGTTTATTTTATTTTGTGTTTATTTTGTATTTGTTTTATTTTATTTTTTGTTTTGTGTTTGTTTTATGTTGTTTGTTTATGTTGTGTTTGTTTTGTGTTTGCTTTATTTTTTGTTTTGCTTTTTGTGTTTTTATTTTGTGTTTATTTAGTGTTTGTTTTATTTTGTTTATTTAGTGTTTGCTTTATTTTTTGTTTTGTGTTTTATTTTATTTTGTGTTTTGTTATTGTTTTATTTTGTGTTTGCTTTATTTTGTTTTATTTTGGGTTTATTTAGTGTTTGTCCTTTATTTTTATTTATTTATGTATGTATTTATGTATCTTATCTAGCTTATGTATATATGTGTATATTTAGTGGTTTAGTTTTTTGTTTGTATTTTTTTTTAGTTATGTTTTGAAAGATAAGATTGCAGATGTTAATTTTTGTGTTCCATTATTACTGCAGGAAAATGGACAGTCCGCGCACCCCTAGAGATGAGAGGAGAAGAGCACAACATAATGAAGGTCAGTGAATTCTCTTAATCTAATATGAGTCTTTACTCTGTAAAAAGCAAAGCAACAGACCCTAGGTAACGAATACTGTTCCCATCCCAAAGATACTGACACTGAAAATGAATCTCAGCAGGCTCTGATGTTCAGTATATCTGCCTGCAGATGTCAGTAGAGGGTTGATAGACTGAACACGTATTGCAACTTTTGATGATATGGCCCAGATTTTGCCTCTGATCTCCTTCTTGCTGTTGATGTGCAGTTGAAAGGCGGCGGCGAGACAAAATCAACAACTGGATTGTGACGCTTTCGAAAATCATCCCAGACTGTGGCATAGATGGTACCAAGACTGGAGCGGTGAGCTGCATGATGCATTTTTCACTTAAATGAAAATCTAACCTTACTATATTGACCTGTTATTTACAATAGATGCTCTGAAAGTGCATCTGTCTAAAGTGCAGTGCATGTTTTTTTTTTGTTCCTCCAGAGTAAAGGTGGGATCCTGTCAAAGGCGTGTGATTACATTGGAGAGCTGAAGCAGCATAACCAGAGGCTGCAGGAGAGTTTGAGAGGAGCAGAGAGAGTGCAGATGGACAATGAGCTGCTCAGACAGCAGGTACGCCTTTAACATCATCTGTAGCGAGCTGAGTTGCGATTTGTCACTGACCTTGTTTGTTATGTTACCTATTCTGTATACCTATATGCTGTTTTCCTTAGGGGACCCAAAAAATGTCCCCACGAGGATTTTGGATATTGCCGTAATGTGACGTAACATAACTGAACCACACACACACAATTTCATTCTCAGTCTGCCCTTCATTGGAAAGCCACATAGGTCACTAATTAGCCAAATCACATAAATTAACCCATTACTGGGCTGTGCATGCTAAACAACACCAGAAGAGGGTGCTGAAAACATACCTGTCAAATTAAACAAGGACGTAATATCTTTTTTATTTTATTTTTACTTTTTGTTTTATCTCATTTTATTCTATTCTATTTAATTTATTTATTTTATTTTATTCTATTCTATTCATAATATCTTTTTATTTTATTGTTACTTTTTGTTTTTTCTTATTTTATTCTATTCTATTTAATTTAATTCTATTTAATTCTGTTTTGTCTGTTTTATTATATTTTATTATTTTTTATTTTACTTTTTGTTTTTATTATATTGTATTTTATTCTATTCTATTCGTAATATCTTTTTATTTTATTTTTACTTAGTTTTTTCTTGTTTTATTCTATTCTATTTCATTTTATTTATTTATTCTATTCTGTTTTATTTTATTCTGTTCTTTTCTGTTTTATTAAATTTTATTTTATTATATTTTATTTTACTTTTTGTTTTATTTTATTCTATTCTATTTTATTCTATTCTATTTGTAATATCATTTTATTTTATTTTTACTTTTTTTCTTATTTTATTCTATTCTATTCTATTCTATTCTATTTAATTTATATATTTTATTCTGTTTTATTTCTGTTTTATTATATTTTATTTTACTTTGTTTTATTTTATTCTGTTTCATTCTATTTTAATTTATTCAGTTCTATTCTGTTGTTTTCTACTTTATTTTATTCTATTTTATTTTGTTATTTCACTTTGTTTATTCTATTTCATTTGATTTGATTTTATTTATTCTATTTTAATTTACTCTTTATTAATCTGTTCTATTGTATTCGATTTTACTTTATTCTGTTTTATTTTATTCTATTCTATTGTATTCTGTTCTATTCTACTTTATTTTATTGTATGTTATTTGACTTTTTATTTTATTCTATCCCTTGATTTCATTCTGTTCTGTTTTATTCTATTTTATTGTTTTATTTTGATCCAGTTTATTCTATTCTATTTAATTCTATTTTACTTTATTTTATTATTATATTATATTTTATTTTATTTTTTAACTATTTTTTATTTTATTTGATTTGATTTGATTTTATTTTATTTATTTTATTCCTCTAGCTCAAACTGTAGTAGAGCATGGCAGCAGCAATGCCGAGGTCATGTGTTTCAACCTGGAAATGCATGAATTGAAAAACAAAAGTATAACTTCGATTCAGTGTACGTAACTTTGGATAAAAGTGTCTGACAAATGCACAAATGTAAACGTAAGTATCATAAAAAAACATTTGCCTCTACATCTTCAGATTTAATAATCACCTTCTCTGTTGTTGGTTTCAGTTGGAGGAGCTCAAGAGCGAGAACAGCCTTCTCCGAGCACAGCTGGAGCATCACGGCATTGACATGTTCACAGCGGCTCCGGCACAATGATCTCCAGACATTCTGGGAAAGAGATTGTGGCCTTTCCAGATGACAAAAGGCCTTCAGAGAATGACATAGGACTGAAGTGGGCCGAATGACATATGCTGGCTTGTGCTCCGTCTGTGCCGACTGAGTCGAGAGTCTCTCTCAGTGACTGGATGTTCTTCTTGTCTGATACAGTGAAGCCAGGCTTGCTGCAGTGGCGGTCAGAGGTCAAGACGTTTTTATTAGCACCGACACAAGGACCCTATGATCCTAAAAGCAGCTATTTATTCATCCTGACTAACTCCGGACTAAACAGAGGAATACAGCTTTAGTTTTCTCTGCCTTATAATACACCCCAGACATTTTCCTTTTGCTAATTTTCCAGCTTTGTTGCTTTCAATTTTGTCTTTGTGCTTTTTCTTGAAGTGTTAGTTGTTTGTTCAGTGCCTCGTTTAATTTAAAATTCTCCCAGAGAAAATCTGCCGCTTTGTGGTGTTTCGGAAGGTCGTTACGGGATGAATGAAGCCGTGATGAAATGTCATTAGCGGTTCCAGTGAAATTTAGTGTTAAAATCAGAACAAAAGCACCTGCTCGTACGAGTCCCTCTAAAAGAAAGCTCTGATGCAAGAAAATGAGCTCCGTCTGGGATTATTAGCTTCTTATCTCGGAAGTTCGGAAAGCATCACCTAATCTAAGAAGCAAATGAGAAAATATTCACAAAGCTATCGAGTTTGCTTTGTAGCTAAATGCTGGACATCTCAGGAATGAAAAAATGTTTGTTACTGTGTGTTAAGAGTTTTATTCTGTTAACGTAACCTGATCATCAGGTCCAAAACACCTGATTAACATGATGGACAATTTGCAATCCACAAATGTTACAAAAAGCCACTTTGTTCTTAGTTTACTTGCTTGAAAGTGGCTGAACTTTTTGTGTCATATTTATATAAACCAATTTAACAGAATAGTTTTGTTCATTTTCTGTTATTTTCCTCATGGTCCAAGTCATTGTTCACTCATTAACCACAGCTCAGATGGCAAGAGACGTGCAAACCGATGATTTGATGTCATGCATTTAAAAGTTCCCGTAAATACAACTTTTTTAGACTTGAAATATGACGTTTTTATGGTGTTTTTGTCCTTTTTGAAGCTTGCTGCCTCAGCTGTTATAACCACTATTGTGGTCATGAAGATTTTTCAGTTCTCATTTCGTGTTCCATTGAAGAAATAACAGGTTTGGAACGACAATGGTGCGTAAATTACCCAAGGTTTTTATTTTTGGGTGAACTGTTATTTTAAAGTGCCTCTGTTATGCTATTTTAAAAGTTCCTGATTTTGTTTTGGAGTCGACGGGTTTACATGCATCCAAGGTCAAAAAACACTTGAAAAAGCACATTGCAGCATCAGCTCTTTTCTTACAGTGTCTGAAACGGTTCAATAAAGGATTCAGTCTCTCCAAACTCCTCCTTTCCGAGAGCCTGCTCTGTTCTGATTGGTCAGACATCCCAGTCTGTTGTAAGAATGTTAATGATTAATCAACAATTAATTGTCGATAATACATTTAATCGATAAAACTCCTTGATCATAGAAAAAAGGGTTAGTTCACCCAAAAATGAAAATTCTGTCATTAATTACTCACCCTCATGTCGTTCCACACCTTCGTTCATCTTCAGAATTTAGATATTTTTGATGAAATCTGATGGCTCAGTGAGGCCTGCATTGATGGCAAGATAATTAACACTTTCAATGCCCAGAAAGCTACTAAAGATGTATTTAAAATAGATCATGTGACTACAGTGGTTCAACCTTAATGTTATGAAGCGACGAGAATACTTTTTGTGCGCCAAAAAAACCTAAATAACGACTTTATTCAACAATATCTAGTGATGGGTGATTTCAAAACACTGCTTCATGAAGCTTTGCGAATCATTTGTTTTGAATCAGTGGTTCAGAGCGTGTATCAAACTGCCAAAGTCACGTGATTTCAGTAAACGAGGCTTAGTTATGTCATAAGTATTTAGAAATTTTAATGGTTCACCACTGGGGGGCGTGACTTTGGCACTTTCATACACGCTCTGAACCACTGATTCGAAACAAAAGATTAGTAAAGCTTCATGAAGCAGTGTTTTGAAATCACCCATCACTAGATATTGTTGAATAAAGTCGTTATTTTGTTTTTTTTGATGCACAAAAAGTATTCTTGTTGCTTCATAACATTGAACCAATGCAGGCCTCACTGAGCCATCAGATTTCATCAAAAATATCTTAATTTGTGTTCTGAAGATGAACGAAGGTCTTACGGGTGTGGAACGACATGAGGGTGAGTAATTAATGACAGAATTTTCATTTTTGGGTGAACTAACGCTTTAAGCAGGTTCATGTGCATGCATGCTGCTCAACTGCAAAACATCTAATGAAAAATGAAGCAAGTGCGCTGGAGTTATGTTTGGGACCATTTTACAGGTAGAGTTACACCATCATGACAATAAGTTTGCGTGTGCATTCGCAGCCTTTTGTTTTGTGCAAATGTAAGTTGTAATACTGTGTTTATTTTGTGTAGGCCTATCTATATCTGATTTATCTCATATAGGATGCAACTGGTTAAGAATTAACGCTGTAGTAAAGCAAGCCGGTGATCAGCGCAGCTCAAACAGCAATTGTGCACAACTAATAATGACTATGATTGGGACTGTCATATTACATAACATTATAAAAAGAACAATAATGTTATAAAACATTGTAAATTAGTTGGGTTTAGTTGCTGTTTAGTTGTTTTATTGTGTTGCTCCAGGAAGGCCGCGTCCACAACATGACTCATTCTGAATAGCACTTAGTTCAAGTTCACTTGCATCATTTTGTGCACATATAATCTGTAATATTGTGTTTATTTTGTATATATCAGAATACTCTCATATAGGATGCATTTCTTTGATTTAAATGACGCGCTTGCAAAGTGCTCCAGTTTACCGGTGTTCATTCAGTGTGCAAACAGCAATGCACGACTAATAATGACTATAATTGGTACTATCATATTAGATGGCATTAATGAGATCCCTATTTGAATAAATCGTTGTGAATTCATTGGGTTTAGTTTCAGCGCATTGTTTCTGGAAGAGCGCGTTCACAACACTACTACACATTGTGACAACAACATATCTGAAGCGGCGTTGGTGTTGTATTAGTCGTTATATTTGAATATTAAATAAGTAATTTAATAAATGATCAATCACATCAACTCATTTTACAATCCTAATAGCCCTTTATTTAGATTAAAACCCTCATTCATTTGGTGAGGAACATGCTGTTTTAAGCAGCAGTCATGCTGTTGACTTTTGCCGAATGTTGCAATGTTAAGGCTAAGGATTAATCAATTAATTAATCGTTATTTTAACCTGTTAACTGTCACCCCCACTTTTTTTTAGACAAGAAAATGCATTATCCAAACTTAAATGGTTGTAATTCAAGAATACTTTAGAGTATAGACATAAGGCTGGTCTTTTAAAGATGAAATTTGGCAGATTGTTGTAGAAGTGAAATAACTTAGTGAAACAAAAAAAAATAGTTATAGAAGTTTAAGTTTATGGAAATGTAAAATGTAAAAATAAAATATATTTTATATAAAATATATATTTTACAAAACACGTTTTACTCTAAAACTGCAAGGAAGTCAAAGCCAAAAATCTGAACAAGTTGTGTTCCAAATTTCAGGTTGATATCTCAAAAAATGAGCTTTCAGTAAGATTTTATTTGGGCGCAGTACCACACTTTCTCACTAGATGACAACCAAGCTCCATTACTGATCATATAAGGGCGTCTCAATTTCCATATATGGTTTGAGTGATCTGAACCATATATTTACATTATTTTCATACAATTTATGATGTAGACATCCTATATAGAAGTAGTATGGGAAGTTTGGCAGAATTTGATATGAATTCAGCCTCTAATATATTAAAAACATTTTCAGACCATTTTTTGTCAAAAAAATTGAATGGATGTTATCTTTTGAACTCTTGGCATGAAAACAAACATGTTTCAACCAATCTTTAATGATTTTTCATGTTCATCGCCATTTCAAAATAAAGGTCTGAACATGCCTTATGAGTATGAAAATATGCTTGTTGCAAATTGATAAATTACTGCTCCTCTGTAATATTATATATATATATATATATATATATATATATATATATATATATATATATATAGTTTGTCAAGATTAGTTTAGGTTTACTATAGAATATCACTGTTTTAAATATTTAATGACAATCGATCTAGGGAATTTGTGTAAATTGACATCCCTAGTCTATTGAGATTGTCCTACTATCCTCTGATTGGTCGACTGCTTACAGCACATGTCGGAAACTGAACGTCCATAACCATATCTGGAGGAAGTGCATGAAAAGTGGATTCACAAACGGCATCTTCTCGACCTGTCGACAACACGAACCAAACTCTTCCAGTCTCAGCGTTTGAGGGGGGGGCAAAGTAGACGTCATTTGCGGGCAGCCAATTGTTTTGTAGGTACTGTAACAGGAATTAATGACGGCTCATTTCAGCAGTTCAAAATCGATTCTTTCTTTTGAGGAGACAATAACTTTTGATCTTTCAAACTTTGTAGACCTTTTTCACTCACAAACATTGCATGAAAGGGAATATATGAAAAAGCATAATGGGACACTTTAAGTTGAACGAAGCAAATAAAAACAATACAACTAAAAATAACTCTTTTGTCTACTGTTCTGATTACAATGCAGGTAACATTAGACTGCAGCGTTTGTGGTTTTATGTGAACCACTTCATTTTGCAAGATAAATATCACACTTTCTCTAAAGCACTGTTACCAGATTGCAGCTTTATGATGATTATTTTGCAATAAATGTTGCTTTATAAGGCACTTAACTGCAGTGATTACCCCAGTGGCCTTACAGTTGACCAAAAAATAAACAGTGAAAAATAATTGGCGGAATTTCAATATTACAGTAAACTGTCCTCAGAGAGGCAGAGAAACTACTCTGCATCACTTTCACAGTCACTTAATAAACTTTGTTTCAAAGTAATGGTCTGTGAAGGTCTCAATTGACACGATATTAAGCATGTTTCATTGCGGCTAAGGTTATTTAAACAGCTCCTTGAACTTCATTTGCTTTTTATGTGCATTATAATTTGAAGTATCAGCATCCTAGCAATTTGCTCTTGTAAAGATTGAGACAATGAAGATATATTTTTTAACTAATCAAGCCATGTTTTCAAAGTGATTCATTTGTAACACAACCAAATCAATGAATCAGAGTTTTGAACTGATTCACAAAATGACGGAAATGAAACCAACTCACTATTGAAAGCAATTGTATGTTTGTGTAATGATTCACGACAAACAAAAATGCAATTATTCACAATGTCACTTAATTTTACATAACCAGCAAAATCACTGTGAAAGTACTGTGTAATATTCAACATCTCCAAAGGTTTTTTCAGGCTACTGGATTGGCAAATCATTCCTGTATGCCTTCCTGTGATTGATGTATTGTCTCCAATATTTTAACGTAGGCTGGTCTAATACAAATGACCTTAGAGATAATAGTTTCTCAGCGCTTCTGTGGAAACCACAGCTCACTCAATCTCTCTCAATTCATAACTGTCTCTATTGTGTCTTTAAATGAGGTTTGAGTCACAGCTGGGATGATTTTATCAGATTGTTCATGAAAACAGAGCGAACACTTCGCTAATACCTTTTCTTGTTTCAGACATCATTTATTCTCAACCATCTCGGCGTCTCCAGAGATTCGTTATTCATTATAATTCTCCTCATCATTCATCATTGTTCACACCTTGGTTTGGAAATGACCCTCAACTATCGTAGAACGGCACGTGACACGAGAGACCGGCGGGTATTCTGAATCCTATCAGTGTGATAAACATAAAGCTGCAAACGCCAGATGCTTCAAAACTATACAGCTATTATTAGCATAGGAAAATAATGTGTTTTTTGAACATTAATGCAAGAAAACCTCTTCTAGTAGAGCTCAAAAACAAAACCAACACTTTGTAAAATGGCAAAAAAAATACTTTTGGGGCTAAAAAAGTTTGATATTCATATCCTTTATTGGTCCCTTTGTTGTTTTTTTGCGGTCATCACTCCTTCACCTTGACTTCCAAGCTTCCTGCCGTCTCTTTTGGCACGTCTGTCAGTCGCCGGTCAGACACACACAGCAGGCGTCTGTGTGTCCCCTGCTCTGTTTGACGTGAATGATCTATGGACCCGTGATTACCGTCTCTGCCGTCCCTCTTGTTGGCGAATGCAAATACTTATAAACAATTGAAATCAGGGTTCCTGGATTTTACTTTAAATGTGTTTGCTTATTTATTTAAAAAACATTGTATATACGTTATATATATATCTTTGTTGTCACTTTTGATCAATTTAATGCATCCATACAGAATAAAAGTATACATTTCGTTCATTCTTTCTGTCTGTCTGAGTGTCGTTCTAATGTTCATTCTGTCTGTTTGTCGTTCTATTGTTTGTTCGTTCTGTCTGTCTGACGTTCTATCTTTTGGTCTGTCGTTCTTTTGTTCGTTCTGTCTGTCTGTCATTCATTCGTTATGTCTGTCGTCCTATAGTTTGTTCTATCATTCGTTCTTTCTGTCGTTCTATCGTTTGTTCTGTCTGTCTGTCGTTCTATAGTTTGTTCTGTCTGTCTGTGGTTCTGTAGTTTGTTCGTTCTGTCTGTCTGTCGTTCTATAGTTCGTTCGTTCTGTCTGTCTGTGGTTCTATAGTTCGTTCGTTCTGTCTGTTTTTCTATAGTTTGTTCTGTCTGTCTGTCGTTTGTTCGTTCTGTCTGTTGTTCTATAGTTTGTTCTCTCTGTCTGTGGTTCTATAGTTCGTTCGTTCTGTCTGTGGTTCTATAGTTAATTCGTTCTGTCTGTTTTTCTATAGTTTGTTCGTTCTGTCTGTCTGTGGTTCTATAGTTCGTTCGTTCTGTCTGTGGTTCTATAGTTCGTTCGTTCTGTCTGTCTGTGGTTCTATAGTTTGTTTGTTCTGTCTGTGGTTCTATAGTTCATTCGTTCTGTCTGTCTGTGGTTCTATAGTTCGTTCGTTCTGTCTGTTTTTCTATAGTTTGTTCTGTCTGTCTGTCGTTTGTTCGTTCTGTCTGTTGTTCTATAGTTTGTTCTCTCTGTCTGTGGTTCTATAGATCGTTCGTTCTGTCTGTGGTTCTATAGTTCGTTCGTTCTGTCTGTGGTTCTATAGTTCGTTCGTTCTGTCTGTGGTTCTATAGTTCATTCGTTCTGTCTGTTTTTCTATAGTTTGTTCGTTCTGTCTGTCTGTGGTTCTATAGTTCGTTCGTTCTGTCTGTGGTTCTATAGTTCGTTCGTTCTGTCTGTCTGTGGTTCTATAGTTCGTTCGTTCTGTCTGTGGTTCTATAGTTCGTTCGTTCTGTCTGTTTTTCTATAGTTTGTTCGTTCTGTCTGTCTGTGGTTCTATAGTTCGTTCGTTCTGTCTGTGGTTCTATAGTTCGTTCGTTCTGTCTGTGGTTCTATAGTTAATTCGTTCTGTCTGTTTTTCTATAGTTTGTTCGTTCTGTCTGTCTGTGGTTCTATAGTTCGTTCGTTCTGTCTGTGGTTCTATAGTTCGTTCGTTCTGTCTGTCTGTGGTTCTATAGTTCGTTCGTTCTGTCTGTTTTTCTATAGTTTGTTCTGTCTGTCTGTGGTTCTATAGATCGTTCGTTCTGTCTGTGGTTCTATAGTTCGTTCGTTCTGTCTGTGGTTCTATAGTTTGTTTGTTCTGTCTGTGGTTCTATAGTTCGTTCGTTCTGTCTGTTTTTCTATAGTTTGTTCTCTCTGTCTGTGGTTCTATAGATCGTTCGTTCTGTCTGTGGTTCTATAGTTCGTTCGTTCTGTCTGTGGTTCTATAGTTTGTTTGTTCTGTCTGTGGTTCTATAGTTCATTCGTTCTGTCTGTCTGTGGTTCTATAGTTCGTTCGTTCTGTCTGTTTTTCTATAGTTTGTTCTGTCTGTCTGTCGTTTGTTCGTTCTGTCTGTTGTTCTATAGTTTGTTCTCTCTGTCTGTGGTTCTATAGATCGTTCGTTCTGTCTGTGGTTCTATAGTTCGTTCGTTCTGTCTGTGGTTCTATAGTTCGTTCGTTCTGTCTGTGGTTCTATAGTTCATTCGTTCTGTCTGTTTTTCTATAGTTTGTTCGTTCTGTCTGTCTGTGGTTCTATAGTTCGTTCGTTCTGTCTGTGGTTCTATAGTTCGTTCGTTCTGTCTGTCTGTGGTTCTATAGTTCGTTCGTTCTGTCTGTGGTTCTATAGTTCGTTCGTTCTGTCTGTTTTTCTATAGTTTGTTCGTTCTGTCTGTCTGTGGTTCTATAGTTCGTTCCTTCTGTCTGTGGTTCTATAGTTCGTTCGTTCTGTCTGTCTGTGGTTCTATAGTTCGTTCGTTCTGTCTGTGGTTCTATAGTTCGTTCGTTCTGTCTGTTTTTCTATAGTTCGTTCGTTCTGTCTGTCTGTGGTTCTATAGTTCGTTCGTTCTGTCTGTGGTTCTATAGTTCGTTCGTTCTGTCTGTCTGTGGTTCTATAGTTCATTCGTTCTGTCTGTTGTTCTATAGTTCGTTCGTTCTGTCTGTCTGTGGTTCTATAGTTCGTTCGTTCTGTCTGTGGTTCTATAGTTCGTTCGTTCTGTCTGTTTTTCTATAGTTTGTTCGTTCTGTCTGTCTGTGGTTCTATAGTTCGTTCGTTCTGTCTGTGGTTCTATAGTTCGTTCGTTCTGTCTGTCTGTGGTTCTATAGTTCGTTCGTTCTGTCTGTGGTTCTATAGTTCGTTCGTTCTGTCTGTTTTTCTATAGTTCGTTCGTTCTGTCTGTCTGTGGTTCTATAGTTCGTTCGTTCTGTCTGTGGTTCTATAGTTCGTTCGTTCTGTCTGTCTGTGGTTCTATAGTTCGTTCATTCTGTCTGTTTTTCTATAGTTAGTTCTGTCTGTGGTTCTGTAGTTTGTTCGTTCTGTCTGTGGTTCTATAGTTCGTTCGTTCTGTCTGTCTGGTTCTATAGTAAATTCGTTCTGTCTGTTTTTCTATAGTTTGTTCGTTCTGTCTGGCGTTCTGTAGTTTGTTCGTTCTGTCTGTGGTTCTATAGTTCGTTCGTTCTGTCTGTCTGTGGTTCTATAGTTAATTCGTTCTGTCTGTTGTTCTATAGTTTGTTCTCTCTGTCTGTGGTTCTATAGTTTGTTCGTTCTGTCTGTTTTTCTATAGTTTGTTCTGTCTGTGGTTCTATAGTTCGTTCTGTCTGTCTGTGGTTCTATAGTTCATTCGTTCTGTCTGTTTTTCTATAGTTTGTTCTGTCTGTGGTTCTATAGTTCATTCGTTCTGTCTGTTTTTCTATAGTTTGTTCTGTCTGTTGTTCTATAGTTCGTTCGTTCTGTCTGTCGTTCTATAGTTCGTTCTGTCTGTCTGTGGTTCTATAGTTCATTCGTTCTGTCTGTTTTTCTATAGTTTGTTCTGTCTGTGGTTCTATAGTTCATTCGTTCTGTCTGTTTTTCTATAGTTTCTTCTGTCTGTTGTTCTATAGTTCGTTCGTTCTGTCTGTTGTTCTATAGTTCGTTCTGTCTGTCTGTTGTTCTATAGTTCGTTCTGTCTGTCTGTGGTTCTATAGTTCATTCGTTCTGTCTGTTTTTCTATAGTTTGTTCTGTCTGTTGTTCTATAGTTCGTTCGTTCTGTCTGTCGTTCTATAGTTCGTTCTGTCTGTCTGTGGTTCTATAGTTCATTCGTTCTGTCTGTTTTTCTATAGTTTGTTCTGTCTGTGGTTCTATAGTTCATTCGTTCTGTCTGTTTTTCTATAGTTTCTTCTGTCTGTTGTTCTATAGTTCGTTCGTTCTGTCTGTTGTTCTATAGTTCGTTCTGTCTGTCTGTTGTTCTATAGTTTGTTCTCTCTGTCTGTGGTTGTAACACGGTTAGTAGATATGGGAAGAAGGAGGCGGGAACCGGCGAACATTCAACAAAACTTTAATATAAAATAAACAAAGAACAAAACGAAAGTAATGCCGGCAGACCCTCACGGACGTCTGCCGGCCACACAAACATCATAAAACATAAAATAAAGTCCAGGCCTGGTCCTCTCTCGTCCTCCACGGTAGTCGCTCCTACTTTTATGCTCCCGGAGCTCCTCCGTGAGGGACTCAAGGCCGGTGCGCCTCCCAGGTGAAGCTCATTAACACTCGCGCCACCGGCCTCGCGCCGTTCCCTCACGGCTCTCGCCCGCCCTGGTCGCCACAGTGGTTCTGTAGTTCGTTCGTTCTGTCTGTCTGTGGTTCTATAGTTCATTCGTTCTGTCTGTCGTTCTATTGTTCGTTCTGTCTGTCTGTCTGTGGTTCTATAGTTCATTCGTTCTGTCTGTTGTTCTATAGTTCATTCGTTCTGTCTGTCTGTCGTTCTATTGTTCGTTCTGTCTGTCTGTTGTTCTATAGTTCATTCGTTCTGTCTGTCTGTCATTTTATTGTTCGTTCTGTCTGTGGTTCTATAGGTCATTCGTTCTGTCTGTTTTTCTATAGTTTGTTCTGTCTGTGGTTCTATAGTTCATTCGTTCTGTCTGTTTTTCTATAGTTTGTTCTGTCTGTGGTTCTATAGTTCATTCGTTCTGTCTGTTTTTCTATAGTTTGTTCTGTCTGTTGTTCTATAGTTCGTTCGTTCTGTCTGTCGTTCTATAGTTCGTTCTGTCTGTCTGTGGTTCTATAGTTCATTCGTTCTGTCTGTTTTTCTATAGTTTGTTCTGTCTGTGGTTCTATAGTTCATTCGTTCTGTCTGTTTTTCTATAGTTTGTTCTGTCTGTTGTTCTATAGTTCGTTCGTTCTGTCTGTCGTTCTATAGTTCGTTCTGTCTGTCTGTGGTTCTATAGTTCATTCGTTCTGTCTGTTTTTCTATAGTTTGTTCTGTCTGTGGTTCTATAGTTCATTCGTTCTGTCTGTTTTTCTATAGTTTGTTCTGTCTGTTGTTCTATAGTTCGTTCGTTCTGTCTGTCGTTCTATAGTTTGTTCTGTCTGTGGTTCTGTAGTTTGTTCGCTCTGTCTGTCTCTGGTTCTATAGGTCATTCGTTCTGTCTGTCGTTCTATAGTTCGTTCTGTCTGTCTGTTGTTCTATAGTTTGTTCTCTCTGTCTGTGGTTGTAACACGGTTAGTAGATATGGGAAGAAGGAGGCGGGAACCGGCGAACATTCAACAAAACTTTAATATAAAATAAACAAAGAACAAAACGAAAGTAATGCCGGCAGACCCTCACGGACGTCTGCCGGCCACACAAACATCATAAAACATAAAATAAAGTCCAGTGCCCGGTTGCATAAAGCACCTTAAGTGTAATTTTCCCTTAAGATCGCCCTTATGTTTCCCTTAAACTTAAGGGTGTTGCAGAAAATAACCGTTAAGTGTTACTTAAGGGTTTCTTTAGGCGAAACGTCATAAACCCTTAAGAATTTCCCTTAAGTATATATTTTTCACTTAAGTAATGCGTAAGTGTTGCATAAAGCCCCTTAACCTTCATTTCCCTAAGTATATCGTAAGGTTCGTAAAACTTCACCTTAAGTGTTACACAGAGTGAGCAGGTTCAATCCAAGTCGTATAACGTGCCACGATCGGCCGCTTTATATGATAGACAAATTGTACTTTAGCGGTTTATTCACATAAACATTGATGAAATATAACATCTTATAACATATCTTATATGGTAAACGGAAGCGCAAACGTGCGTGCATCACACGCAAAAACAACCCTCATTGGTTCTTGCGCGCACATTTGAGCTTCCGACACAGCCGTAATCATATGGATGTCTTTCAATAAATGGACATAAATGATGAGAGAATATTAAAAATATCTTTATTTGTTGTCCAAAGATGAATGAAAGTCTTATGGGTTTGGAACGACATGAGGGCGTCAGGGTGAGTGAATGACGGCAGAAATCTCAATTTTGAGTAAACAATCAATTTGAGTTTCTCGTCTCTTTCATATTTGGTTTTCTTTTTGTTTTCCTTATCCATATTATGTTGTTTTCTGTGAAAACTTACCACGATACGTATTAACAAATAACGTGTCCATGGCAACAGTAGAATTTTTTAACGGCAAAACCTGGGATGCTGTCGTTAAACACTTAACGGTTTCCCTTACCTAAGAGAACAGTTTAAGAGATTATATGCAACACCCTTAAGTCATTCCCTTAGTTAAGGGGAAATCACGCCTTAAGTGTCATACTTAAGGGAAAAACTTAAGGTGCTTTATGCAACCGGGCACAGGCCTGGTCCTCTCTCGTCCTCCACGGTAGTCGCTCCTCCTTTTATGTTCCCGGAGCTCCTCCGTGAGGGACTCAAGGCCGGTGCGCCTCCCAGGTGAAGCTCATTAACACTCGCGCCACCGGCCTCGCGCCGTTCCCTCACGGCTCTCGCCCGCCCTGGTCGCCACAGTGGTTCTGTAGTTCGTTCGTTCTGTCTGTCTGTGGTTCTATAGTTCATTCGTTCTGTCTGTCGTTCTATTGTTCGTTCTGTCTGTCTGTCTGTGGTTCTATAGTTCATTCGTTCTGTCTGTTGTTCTATAGTTCATTCGTTCTGTCTGTCTGTCGTTCTATTGTTCGTTCTGTCTGTCTGTTGTTCTATAGTTCATTCGTTCTGTCTGTCTGTCATTTTATTGTTCGTTCTGTCTGTGGTTCTATAGGTCATTCGTTCTGTCTGTTTTTCTATAGTTTGTTCTGTCTGTGGTTCTATAGTTCATTCGTTCTGTCTGTTTTTCTATAGTTTGTTCTGTCTGTGGTTCTATAGTTCATTCGTTCTGTCTGTTTTTCTATAGTTTGTTCTGTCTGTTGTTCTATAGTTCGTTCGTTCTGTCTGTCGTTCTATAGTTCGTTCTGTCTGTCTGTGGTTCTATAGTTCATTCGTTCTGTCTGTTTTTCTATAGTTTGTTCTGTCTGTGGTTCTATAGTTCATTCGTTCTGTCTGTTTTTCTATAGTTTGTTCTGTCTGTTGTTCTATAGTTCGTTCGTTCTGTCTGTCGTTCTATAGTTCGTTCTGTCTGTCTGTGGTTCTATAGTTCATTCGTTCTGTCTGTTTTTCTATAGTTTGTTCTGTCTGTGGTTCTATAGTTCATTCGTTCTGTCTGTTTTTCTATAGTTTGTTCTGTCTGTTGTTCTATAGTTCGTTCGTTCTGTCTGTCGTTCTATAGTTTGTTCTGTCTGTGGTTCTGTAGTTTGTTCGCTCTGTCTGTCTCTGGTTCTATAGGTCATTCGTTCTGTCTGTCGTTCTATAGTTCGTTCTGTCTGTCTGTTGTTCTATAGTTTGTTCTCTCTGTCTGTGGTTGTAACACGGTTAGTAGATATGGGAAGAAGGAGGCGGGAACCGGCGAACATTCAACAAAACTTTAATATAAAATAAACAAAGAACAAAACGAAAGTAATGCCGGCAGACCCTCACGGACGTCTGCCGGCCACACAAACATCATAAAACATAAAATAAAGTCCAGTGCCCGGTTGCATAAAGCACCTTAAGTGTAATTTTCCCTTAAGATCGCCCTTATGTTTCCCTTAAACTTAAGGGTGTTGCAGAAAATAACCGTTAAGTGTTACTTAAGGGTTTCTTTAGGCGAAACGTCATAAACCCTTAAGAATTTCCCTTAAGTATATATTTTTCACTTAAGTAATGCGTAAGTGTTGCATAAAGCCCCTTAACCTTCATTTCCCTAAGTATATCGTAAGGTTCGTAAAACTTCACCTTAAGTGTTACACAGAGTGAGCAGGTTCAATCCAAGTCGTATAACGTGCCACGATCGGCCGCTTTATATGATAGACAAATTGTACTTTAGCGGTTTATTCACATAAACATTGATGAAATATAACATCTTATAACATATCTTATATGGTAAACGGAAGCGCAAACGTGCGTGCATCACACGCAAAAACAACCCTCATTGGTTCTTGCGCGCACATTTGAGCTTCCGACACAGCCGTAATCATATGGATGTCTTTCAATAAATGGACATAAATGATGAGAGAATATTAAAAATATCTTTATTTGTTGTCCAAAGATGAATGAAAGTCTTATGGGTTTGGAACGACATGAGGGCGTCAGGGTGAGTGAATGACGGCAGAAATCTCAATTTTGAGTAAACAATCAATTTGAGTTTCTCGTCTCTTTCATATTTGGTTTTCTTTTTTGTTTTCCTTATCCATATTATGTTGTTTTCTGTGAAAACTTACCACGATACGTATTAACAAATAACGTGTCCATGGCAACAGTAGAATTTTTTAACGGCAAAACCTGGGATGCTGTCGTTAAACACTTAACGGTTTCCCTTACCTAAGAGAACAGTTTAAGAGATTATATGCAACACCCTTAAGTCATTCCCTTAGTTAAGGGGAAATCACGCCTTAAGTGTCATACTTAAGGGAAAAACTTAAGGTGCTTTATGCAACCGGGCACAGGCCTGGTCCTCTCTCGTCCTCCACGGTAGTCGCTCCTCCTTTTATGTTCCCGGAGCTCCTCCGTGAGGGACTCAAGGCCGGTGCGCCTCCCAGGTGAAGCTCATTAACACTCGCGCCACCGGCCTCGCGCCGTTCCCTCACGGCTCTCGCCCGCCCTGGTCGCCACAGTGGTTCTGTAGTTCGTTCGTTCTGTCTGTCTGTGGTTCTATAGGTCATTCGTTCTGTCTGTCGTTCTATAGTTCGTTCTGTCTGTCTGTTGTTCTATAGTTCGTTCGTTCTGTCTGTCTGTCGTTTTATTGTTCGTTCTGTCTGTGGTTCTATAGTTCATTCGTTCTCTCTGTCGTTCCATAGTTCGTTCTGTCTGTCTGTTGTTCTATAGTTTGTTCTCTCTGTCTGTTTTTCTATAGTTTGTTCGTTCTGTCTGTGGTTCTGTAGTTCGTTCGTTCTCTCTGTCTGTGGTTCTATAGTTCATTTGTTCTGTCTGTCGTTCCATAGTTCGTTCTGTCTGTCTGTTGTTCTATAGTTTGTTCTCTCTGTCTGTGGTTCTGTAGTTTGTTCTGTCTGTCTGTGGTTCTATAGTTCGTTCGTTCTGTCTGTGGTTCTATAGTTCGTTCGTTCTGTCTGTGGTTCTATAGTTCATTCGTTCTGTCTGTTTTTCTATAGTTTGTTCGTTCTGTCTGTCTGTGGTTCTATAGTTCGTTCGTTCTGTCTGTTGTTCTATAGTTCGTTCGTTCTGTCTGTCTGTCGTTTTATTGTTCGTTCTGTCTGTCTGTGGTTCTATAGTTCATTCGTTCTGTCTGTTTTTCTATATTTTGTTCTGTCTGTCTGTGGTTCTATAGTTCGGTCGTTCTGTCTGTCTGTTGTTCTATAGTTCGTTCGTTCTGTCTGTCTGTCATTTTATTGTTCATTCTGTCTGTGGTTCTATAGTTCATTCGTTCTGTCTGTTTTTCTATAGTTTGTTCTGTCTGTCTGTCGTTCTATAGTTCGTTCGTTCTGTCTGTCTGTCGTTCTACAGTTCATTCGTTCTGTCTGTTTTTCTATAGTTCGTTCGTTCTGTCTGTCGTTCTATCATTCGTTCGTTCTGTCTGTTGTTCTATAGTTTGTTCTCTCTGTCTGTGGTTCTATAGTTCGTTCGTTCTGTCTGTCTGTGGTTCTATAGTTCATTCGTTCTGTCTGTCGTTCTATCATTCGTTCGTTCTGTCTGTCTGTCGTTTTATTGTTCGTTCTGTCTGTGGTTCTATAGTTTGTTCGTTCTGTCTGTAATTTGTCATTCTGTCAGTTTTTCTGACGTTCTGAAGTTCGTTCAGCCCATCCGTCCATCTGTCCTGTCCTGTCTGTCGTTCTATCGTTCATTTTTTCTGTCTGTCTGACGTTCTATTGTTTCATTTGTTCTCTCTGTCTGTTATTCTGTCGTTCATTCTGTCTGTTGTTCTATCTCTCGTTCATTTGGTCTGTCGTTCGTTTGTTCTTTCATTCATTCTGTCTGTCTGTCTGACGTTCTAATGTTCTTTCAGTCCATCCATCCATCCATCCGTCCTGTCTGTCGTTCTATCGTTTGTTCGTTCTGTCCTTCTGTCATTCTATTGTTCATTCGTTTTGTCTGTCTGTAGTTCTACCATTCGTTCTATCTATCTATCTATCTATCTATCTATCTATCTATCTATCTATCTATCTATCTATCTATCTATCTATCTATCTATCTATCTATCTATCTATCTATCTATCTATCTATCTATCTATCTATCTATCGTCTGTCTGTCCATCTATCTATCTATCTATCTATCTATCTATCTAGTGGATTTGAGCCTGTAAAAGTACCTACAGTACTTGAGATTATGTGTAACTCTCAAAAGCACACAAAAGCTATCTATTTTACACACAACAGAGACATTTGAGCATTTAGGGCCGCCAGTCGTCCTCACACCTCACTGTATCTCTCTGTGTTCTTGCTGAAGGACTTCATTGTTGCAGCTCAACGCTTCAGCATCCCTGATGTCAGAGCGGCAGTGAACCCGGCTGCTCGCTGCCCATCTCTTTTGTGTTCGCGACGATGGGTTTTACAGTGCTGTAATACGGCTTCAGCAGAAACCATTGTTTGCCGTCTGTCTCTGTGGCTCTTTCCAGCGGTTGGTGGGTTTTGTGTGGGATGATTACAGGCAGGGAGCTTGTCGGTCTTATTTATTCATACAGGTTCATGCCTCTATTCCCCACTGCCTCTCATCTAGTCTTAGTGTAGAACGCTCTTCTCTTTTCTACAGAAGAGGTTGTGGCGTCTCACTTTACTGAGCAGCCAAGTGATTTGGAACAGGAGGCGATGTGCTCAAGGGAGCCGTAGGCAGAGCATCGCACTCGGGCCACCGAGTTCCTCTTCACTTTTCTGTGAATTTTCATTATTGCAACAGCTGATTCATTGTCTTTTGCAAGAATAAATGCGAAAAGGTCAAAGGCAAACAAATTTGGATGAGTGCATTCGTCTATAAAATCTTTGTACCTTTTATTTATTTAAAAGATGAAAATTAAATCTGATGCCAGTTGATGAAAGAAGTGGAGAAATATAAGGTCAGACGGTGGGATAAAGGCTAATAGAAAAACAGAATGTGGGGAAGAAATCAGATGATACAAGGGTGAAATAGCATCATTTTGAGTCAAAGTGAATTTGCACCAAACTATTGTAGTTTTGATTGGACACGCAAACTTTGACATTAGCAACAAAAGATAAGGAAGGCGTTTTCTCCTTCCTTTTATTGTGCTGTTCTAAAATGCATATTTATTTATTTAAATATTTTTATTATATATAAATATATATATATATATATATATATATATATATATATATTTTTTTTTTTTACTTGAATTGTATATTTAATATATTTAAATAAATAAACTTAATATAAATTTAAATATATATAAATACATTCTTTATTTAATTCTTTATTATATACTGTATGTATATATAAATTCAATATATTTATAATATAAATTTAATTATAAATGTATTTATTTAATTATGTATTATATATGTATTTAAATAAATAAATAAAATATAAATTATTAAATATATTTAAATAAATGTATTTATTTAAAGTATTTATTTAATATATACTGTATATATATTATATAATTTTAACAAATTTAATATAAATTATTGAATATATTTAAATAAATTTATTTACTTTTTATTTTATATGTATACTTATAAATGTATTTATTTAATTCTTTATTTAATATATAAATGTTTTTCTTTAAATATTTAAATGAATTACTTAAATATAAATTATTTGATATATATATATATATATATATATATATATATATATATATATATATATATATATATATATATAAAAAAATTTATTATTTATTTATTTGACTATTTATTTAATTCTTTATTTAAATATTTATTTTGTTATTTATTTATTTAATTTTATTTACCGTTAGGATTTAATCATCATCATGACTGAAGAAATTTTTCTTCCTTTCTTGAAGATTCCTGTGTTTCACAACAGATGTGAAGTAATTACATTTTCACCTATATAATCTGATTATCTGACACATTTCATTTCCTATCAGTTTCCTTAATCTCTGCTGAAGCGAATCGTGCACACATGGCGTATGTAGGACAGAGGTTTATAACTGCTCTCTTTCAGTTAGTTGTGCTTGTTAAGGCATTTTTCAAGTATGATTGGTCAGTAATATTTTACTCTCCAATCACTCCTGAACTATCCATTCAATATTACGTTCTGTCATATTAAAATGCAATGCAATAAAAATGAAATGTGTCTAAGAACACCCTTCACACTTGGTAAAATCACTGTAACGAATGTTGTCCTTTGGCTTATTGCTTTATTTTGGATCTTGAACTTCAGGTTCAGTGGCTATTGAAGGATTACTGGACTCCATTAGCTGAAGATGCTTTATTTAATGGAACATGTTCTGCACTACTTCCACCATCTGTTGTTCTCCAGCTGAGTCAGTCAGGTGTTGAAGGTCAAGTATCTTCTCTCACCTCGCCACAATAGAGACCTCATGTACCAAACAGCTACAAACAGAAACGGCGAGGCCGTTCTGCATGACTTCATGTGCCCGCCAGCTCTTTTTATTTTTTTATTTTTGGTAATATATTGAGACATAAATTGAAAAAGTCAGCAAACAAGCAAAAAGCCAAAGTCAACAACTGCTGTGTAGTAAAACTCTCAGTAAAATGAATGTGACCCACAACAACTACAGCGGCAGCATTTTAAGACATCCATTGATACATTTATTCAATATTTTGATTTACTTGTGTTTTGTTTTGTTTTATTATTTATTTATTTGTTTGTTTCTTTCAATTTTATTTTACTTTCATTTCATTTACTTTACTTTATTCTATTTTTGTTTACTGTATTCTATTTTATTCTATTTTAATTTTACTTTATTGTATTTTATTTTACTGTATTCTATTTTACTTTATTCTGTTTTATTTTGTTTCATTTTGCTTTTTTTTAAATTAAATTTTACTTTTTTATTTTACTTTATTGTTTTTTTTACTTTATTCTATTTATTTTATTTTACTTTCTTTTTTCTTTAAATTTTTTCTTTATTCTATTCTATTTTACTTTATTTTATTAAATTTTACTTTATTCTATTCTGCCTTGTTTATTTTATTTTACTTTATTGTATTTTATTCTATTCTATTTTACTTTATTGTTTTTTTACTTTATTGTATTTTATTTTATTTTGTTCTATTTTATTTTATTTTACTTTATTTTTTTACTTTATTTTATTCTATTTTACTTTATTCTATTCTATCAAAGTTATTTTATTTTATTTTACTTTATTTTTTCTTTACGTTTTTTATTTATTCTATTCTATTTGACTTTATTTTTATTAATTTTTACTTTATTCTATTCTGCCTTGTTTATTTTATTTTTCTTTATTTTTTTCTTTATTTTTTACTGTATTTTATTCTATTCTATTTTACTTTAATGTATTGTATTTTATTTTACTTTATTCTACTTTACTTTATTTTATTCTATTTTATTTTACTGTATTCTACTTTATTTTATTGTTTTTTACTATATTCTATTTTTTATTTTACTTTATTTTTCTATTTTTATTTTAATTTATTCTATTCAGTTATAAGTTTATTTTATTTTACTTTCATTGTATTTTACTGTATTCTATTTTTTATTTTATTTTAATTCATTCTATGCTATTTTATTTTACTGTATTGTTCTTTTACTTTTTTATTTTACTTTATTGTATTTTACTATTATATTTTATTTTATTTTATTCTATTCTATTCTATTTTATTTTACTTATTTTTTTTCTATTTTACTTTATTGTATTCTACTTTATTGTAATTTATTTTATTCTTTTTATTTTACTTTATTTTATTCTATTGTACTTTATTCTATTCTGTTTTATTTTACTGTATTTTATTATATTTTTATTAATTCCAATGTAGTTCACTCTATTCTATTATAATTTTATTCTATTTTATTATAACTTTATTTTATTCTATTTTTCAGCTTTCAAGCTACATCGATCAAACTCAGCACAGTATTTCATCCTGTTTTAACTTGTAAAAAATACGCCCAATAAACTGGATCAGACTGGATCAGACTGGATGCACTTCCGACATGAACACTATTTTAAAAGGTAAGCAGCATATTTTTGTTGCCTTCTAAGATTTTTCAGCATTTTTCATGCCAAATTTTAAGGAAGCATCATGTCTCTCAATTGCGAAGTAGAAAATCCCAGAATGCACTGCTCATAAAAAGACATCTAAGATGGTGGATAATATAAATATTTTTTTTAACCCAATATAAGTGTGAGCTGTGTGTTTTTATGCTTATCAAAGTCACATTGATCAACCAATTACAACCAATTTATTCGTGTGATGCATTTCAGTTTTAATGCGCACTTGTAATTGCCACATTTTAGAGAACAAATGAAAAAAATCCAATAATCATAAAAGCAACCTGCTGTGCTGAATCGGAGACAAAAAAAGCTCACTTCTGAGCACATTTCAGTTATGATGTTGCCTATAAAGGGAGCTGCTTACATTATTAAAGCTGGTTTGTCGACGGGTTTAGAGGGTTTTGGTCACATTGCAGCTGGGATATCAGGTGCTAAAAACCAACCAAACACTGTCAGCTAAAACCATCGAAGAGCAGCAAACACTGAATCAGAGTTATTCTCTCTGGTTGTTTTCACCTGGCTTCATTAGAACAGGCTTTTTACCTTGTGAAAAAGTCATTTTTTTGTCAAGGCTAGATATCGATCGTCATGTTTTGGTCATAAATTCTGTGTTCGGGAAAGCGTAAGCGAGTGAATTCTCGACAGGGGAGGCAGAGTCAGGATCGTGTAGGTAAGAGAGGAGCAGAGGGGTCATTGGCCCGGGACAGAGCGGAGAGACGGGCTGTGGCGCCTGTCAGGTCGACAGCAGTCGTCTCGCTGGAGCCTGCGTCTGTTTGACCAGAAGATCCCTGCTGATAGCGCTGGCGTCCAAACGTGTCCCTGTTCTCTTGAGAAACACTGATCACCCGGTAAACACAGGAAACACAATCAGCCTGTACTACACACACCTGTTTATGATGAAAACTAATGATTTCAAGGCCCAAAATGTGGCCTGGACTTGTCCTTTATTTAATGGAAATTTTGTTATTAGCAAAATAATAAAATGCAAGACACAGATGATTCGGTCTCCCTTTCATGACGATTTTATCTGCACTTTAAATTCTTCTGGTGAAAAAAAGAAGAACAATAATTGAAATCATTATTGATGTCCATCATAACGCCGTTCTCGCTTATATTTATTGGCATTATTGACAGACTCTCGGCTCCACACGCGCCGGCAGAAGGTTATCGGACGCTTCCACACCTCACGAATCGCTCCTGAGACGCAGCCGCTCTGTGTTCTGATGGACTCGCTCATGTCGATGGGTTATTAGTTTATCTGGACATCAACATACAGTTCTGCTGGAATCCAGACCAGCTGATTCACAGACATTCCTGATGTTCCCGATTCATTGCTGTATGTCACACTTTTGCACATCTATCTATCTATCTATCTATCTATCTATCTATCTATCTATCTATCTATCGATCTATCGAT
The DNA here is from genome assembly GCF_024489055.1 of Chanodichthys erythropterus. Lineage (NCBI taxonomy): Eukaryota > Metazoa > Chordata > Actinopteri > Cypriniformes > Xenocyprididae > Chanodichthys > Chanodichthys erythropterus. The sequence goes on along the minus strand of NC_090222.1, from coordinate 38,623,418 downwards.
CTATCGATCTATCTATCTATCTATCTATCTATCTATCTATCTATCTATTCTATCTATCTATCTATCTATCTATCTATCCTTATCTATCTATCTATCTATCTATCTATCTATCGATCTATCGATCTATCGATCTATCTATCTATCTATCTATCTATCTATCTATCTATCTATCTATCTATCGATCTATCGATCTATAGTTATATCTATCTATCTATCTATCTATCTATCTATCTATCTATCTATCTATCTATCTATCTATCTATCTATCGATCTATCGATCTATAGTTATATCTATCTATTTATCTATCTATCTATCTATCTATCTATCTATCTATCTATCTATCTATCTATCTATCTATCTATCTATCTATCTATCTATCTATCTATCTATCTATCTATCTATCTATCTATCTATCTATCTATCTATCTATCTATCTATCTATCTATCTATCTATCTATCTATCTATCTATCTATCTATCTATCTATCTATCTATCTATCTATCTATCGATCTATAGTTCTATCTATCTATCTATCTATCTATCTATCTATCTATCTATCTATCTATCTATCTATCTATCTATCTATCTATCTATCTATCTATCTATCTATCTATCGATCTATAGTTATATCTATCTATCTATCTATCTATCTATCTATCTATCTATCTATCTATCGATCTATCGATCTATAGTTATATCTATCTATCTATCTATCTATCTATCTATCTATCTATCTATCTATCTATCTATCTATCTATCTATCTATCTATCGATCTATAGTTATATCTATCTATTTATCTATCTATCTATCTATCTATCTATCTATCTATCTATCTATCTATCTATCTATCTATCTATCTATCTATCTATCTATCTATCTATCTATCGATCTATCGATCTATAGTTATATCTATCTATTTATCTATCTATCTATCTATCTATCTATCTATCTATCTATCTATCTATCTATCTATCTATCGATCTATCGATCTATAGTTATATCTATCTATTTATCTATCTATCGTTCTGTCTATCTTTCATTCTATCTATCTATCTATCTATCTATCTATCTATCTATCTATCTATCTATCTATCTATCTATCTATCTATCTATCTATCTATCTATCTATCTATCTATCTATCTATCTATCTATCTATCTATCTATCTATCTATCTATCTATCTGTTCTGTCCGTCCATGTTCATGTCATTTCTGTATTATATATTGTATTATATTTATGTTGTTATATTTAAGTTATGTATTATCCATCAATTGATCTTTCTTTCTTTGTAACATCAGAGAGAAAGTGATTCATGCAGCTTTCTTCTATATATATATATATATTTATAGTAAAGAAGGTTAAACTGACTGTTGAAATTTCTTCTGGGAAAGCAAAAATGTCAATATATACGATCATAAAAGAGAAAACTGTGAAGACTGATGGCATTGATGTTGATTTTGTTTCAAAGGTCTAGTGTATATTACACCATGAGTTTATAATGATTTAGGAGTATGAAGCAAAATATGTAATATATCATTTAAAACATGACTTTCGATAGTATATATTTTTAAACTGGCATTTTATCAGTATTTCAAGATGAGGTCAATTACCATGTAAATTGAATTATTAGTTTAATGCTTATTGGCCATCAAAACCTTTTTTTCTTTGATTAATTCATGCATTGATTGATTGATTCACTCATTTGGTTTGTTTATTAATCTCAGAACACTTGTGGTAATTTCCACAGTGCTGGTGTTGAGCAGAGTTTCCAGTGTTGGGTAAGAGCTGACAGGAAGAGTCAAGCAGGTCAAAGGGGCAGAACCGACGCTCTCTGAGCTCAATAAATACCAGAGCAGTGCCTGTCATTCTCAGTGAGCAGAAGGAGGAATAAACCTGAAAGAAGAGCAGCAGCAGATATCACCCTCTAGTTCAGAGTGCATCAACTCCTCAAGAGAAGAACAACCTTCAGCGTCACAGAAGAGAAGATGAAGTGCGCACACGTGGCTCTCGCTGCTGCAGTCGTCATCGCATGCATCTGCATCCTTCAGACCGCAGCCGTTCCGTTCGCACAGGTCAGTTTCTTGAACGCAGATTATATGCATTTTCAATATTTATGCATGCTTTATAAAAAGCAATTCAGTAAAAATATTAAACATTCTTACAAAAACATACTTAATATCTAGAACATTTGAAATAAAATGTCATGAAACTTTGATTCATATATTTTCAAATGTGATTCATTTAGCATTATATAAGCTCTCTAATGACTTCATGAGAAATACCACAGATTTTAAAGTCTTCTGTGTGTCATCAGCAGGAGCAGGATGAGCATCAAATGGAGATTGAAACACCACAGCAGAACGAACACTCGACAGAAACAACAGAAACTTCACAGGGACAAACAAATCCCCTGGTATGTAATCATTTTCATATATGGGCCATTCTACAGAATTGGTGCAAACTGCTCACAACCAAAAAACACATTTAAAAAGCATCTAAGTATTCAAATTTTAGATGTATTCTAAAATCCTTCTAGCATCTATTGAATCCCATAATACTATTTAAAATATCAGTAAGCTTAATATATATAAAATCATCATTTCTTGGGTACTTTCCCCTAAATTTCAACTTCACTAATTTTTGCTTTTTTTTCATTGTTGCTTTTAAAATATATTTTTGAGTTATGAAAAGTGAAGTTAAAAAAATATTTATTTTATATTTTATTTTTAAGTCATGAAACTTTATGCAAAAAAATGCGTCACTACCGAAACAGTGTGTGTTTTAGTCCATTGGCTGAGACTGATTTTAACACACTTCAACACTCTTTAACACTCTTTCATAGATCATCATTCTGAGTTAAATGTGTTCAAAAGTCTGAAAATCTGTGTGGAACTTTAAGGAGCGTCACTAACAAACACTTTTTCCTGCAATTAAGCAAACCTTTTTAGGTGTTATTTGATAAAATTAATTTTTTATGTGTACAACTGTTCAGAACTGTGTTAACTAACCATGTGCTGATTATCATCTTTGAGTTAGGCTCAAAAATATCTAAAATTGTCACTACCGAAACATGTGGTTAAGTTTCGGTTGTGACATCGTTTTTGGGAGTTATTCGATAAAATTTAATTTTTATGTGTGTACAACTGTTCAGAACTGTGCTAGCATCTTTTAGCTAGGCTCAAAAGTATCTAAAATTGAAAAGTTTTTCAACCACATGTTTCGGTCGTGACTGTTTCGGTAGTGATATTGTTTTGGTAGTGACAAAAGGGAAAACATAATCATTTATTTGGGGGAAATAAATTAAATTTTAGTACAGTTATGCAAATCATTTGAATTTTAGTATGTTTTATTATGCAAATAATTAGTGTTTTAGTATGTGAGTTCAAATTCTGTAATGTTTTGTGGTCACTACCAACACATTACTGTCACTACCGAAAATGTGCAGTCACGACCGAAACATGGGAAGTTTTGTCAAAAATAAAGTATATTGATTTATCATAGTGTTTGGTTCGATGTATATTAAGACAAATGAATCCTTCACTTTGAAATCAGTATGATAAACTTTATGCCTTTTACAAAGAAAGATTGGATTCAAAATACAACAAACGTCATGAATTACACTTGAAATATTGTTAAAATTGTAATTGTTACTATTGATTTACTTATAAAAATAGCAAAACATATATTTACAAGTTTACAAGGTAGATGTTTACACTTTTCATAACTCAAAAATAAGTTTTAAAAGCAACAATGAAAAGAAAATAGCAAAAATTAGTGAAGTTGAAATTTAGGGAAAAGTACCCAAGAAATGATGATTTTTAAGCTTACTGATATTTTAAATATTATTATGGGATTCAATAGATACTAGAAGGATTTTAGTATACATCTAAAATTTAATACTTAAATGCTTTTTAAATGTATTTTTTTTTTTGGTTGTGGGACAGCAGTTTGCAAGTTTACAAGGTAGATGTAAACAAAATCTTAATAGGTCAATGTAACCTTTCTTATTAAATTATTTATTATTGTGTTTCGGTAGTGACAAATTTAGGAAACATATTCCAAAACTTTCTGAAAATACAATATGAGAATTAACCACACAATTACTAGAAACGTGTACCCTGGATATTATACAATTTGCATACAAAATGTGTGGAAAAAGAATTTTTTTCAAGATGTTTCCAACTCTGACTTTGCACCAATTCTGTAGAATGGATAAAAAAAAAAAAAAAAAAAAAAAAAAAATCCCCCAAAATAAAAAAGTTAATAATATTATTAATAATATTAATAAATAATATACTTAATTACATTTTATTAAACTGTTTTTATTTTATTAAATTGCTTGTGTTCAGTAGGACCTAACTAAAATGTTTTTTTCCCCTCTCTATAGGCATTTTTCAGGACAAAACGTCAAAGCCATCTTTCCCTGTGCAGATACTGCTGCAACTGCTGTCGCAACAAAGGCTGTGGATATTGCTGTAAATTCTGATCACATGGGCATTTGATGTGCACTTGGGAAAAGAGTTTCTTTGAAACATTAACTTATTTGGAATTTTGTCTTCAAAGTCCCTGCTGAAATGATTTCCCCTGTCGCACCATGTTGTTTGAAACGGGTATAAATGCAGGCAGTGTCTCCATGCATATGCTTTGTAAAAGTTGCAGCTAATGAAATCTAACAGACATTATGAGGTGAACTCACCTGCTTTTGTTAACTCTGTTATGATTTTATATATTTTATACATGTGTATATATATATATATATATATATATATATATATATATATATATATATATATATATATATATATATATATATATATATATTATGCTTGTGTACATAGACATGTTACACCAATGATTGTTTAGTATAATGAAAAAACATTTTTAATAAAATGATTTTTAAACATTTATTTGTTTTGTTGCTTCGAGCTCAGTCAGTGGTGAAGCTCTAGGGGGCGCTAAACACTAAAACACAGACACATTGATATGTCACTGTTGTATTTATGCACCTCAGAGCCAGACTGCAACTCATGCATCATACAAATATTGGTTTTTATACTGATTCTCCTCAGTATTGATTTCAATGGAGTTTAGCATTAGCTTGCTGCTATAAGCAAACAACAAGATACTTTAATGTGTAGGCTATAGGCAAACACATTTGTTTCACTATATTAGATGTGAAGATATTGCATGGACTTCCACTGATTTTATATCAGCTTAATGTTATGTTTTATGGTCTGTCGTGGAAATTCTCAATACAAATCTGACTTCACACTGACAATTTAAACTCGAGGTAATTCCCTGAATTCCTGAATACTTACAATACAATCCAATACTTCCCTGAAGTATGGTGACGGCGTCCCGTCAAGAAGCTATCACTACCTCAATCACACTTGATGTTACTTTCGTTGTCTTTTGAGCGTAGGATCTTCTATTTCTTAGCTGCGCAGCATATACCTGACACGACTTCCAAGTTGCTCTTTGTAGAAATGAAGTTTTATTTATGGCCGAGAGGTCACTCGTTACAACAACAGAGTGAGTCTTAATGAATAGAAACATACATGCACATTTAAGTCTTACAGTTGAGTAAAAATCAATGTCTTCTTCATTGTGATTTGTTCTGGTGATTGGTTTGTAATGATCTAAGCTAATCATATGACTGGTCTTTGACCTGAGCATCCTTGGTCTGCATTTTCTGTACATTTCATGTTGACATAAAATATTTCTATCACAGGTCTAACCCTAAACCTATCACAGACACAAGCGATTTTTTGAAACCGTCTTTAGATTGCTGCATTTTTAAAGAGAAAATACAGAATTTGCATATTAAAAACATATGAACAACATTAAAAACTTGATTTTCACAACAGGGGGACTTTAATATTTTAACATTAAATGAATTAATAGTGTTATTATTGTGTCTCTCACTTCAATTGAGCTTGTTGCAATGCATTTAATTTGGACATTATTGTATTTACTGTGAATAATGCCTCAAATTTGGGCCAGAAGTTTCAAAACGCTCCCTAGTGAGGCGTCTCAATAGGTTTTATAACAGATACCATGTGCATGTGGATATATAAAACTTTGATGTAGCACTGTTATGTTTCTAAAGTGCTCTCTCAAAGCTCAATAGCTTTTTCATCATATATTTGATATAATTCATACCGAACTCAACAGCGTTATTCAATATTCTTGAGATTCTTAAGCAGAATGGATGAAGACTTTAATCAAGGCAAACCACCAACGCAAACATGCCGCCTGGCTCTTCGTTATGTCGATTGCAGGCAGCACCTGGAGTCGTTAGTTTTAATTAGTACAAAGGAATGCTGCCTCTCTCTCTCTCTCTCACTCACTCACTCATTCATTCTCTGTCAAACTGTTGGGGACCCTGCGGTGCCTTTGGGTTTGGAGGATTTATTTTATTATCATGATTTTGTCATAGGAGAATTATACAGTAGAATAATGAAAAATGTACTGTGTAAAGCATTTCATATAAGACTTTCTTATTTCAGATAAAAACTCACATGCACAGTGATGAAAACAACATTGTGAACCTGTTCAGAAGTTAAAACTTGTCATTATTTACTCGCCCTTGTGTTGTTCCAAACCCATGCTATTATAATTTTTATTATTTCTGATTTGAATAAATGCTGTTTGTTTGAACTTTCTGTTTATTACAGAAGAAAATATATCATGGTTTCCACATATTACGCAGAAGAAGTGTTTTCAGCATTGATAATAATCATAAATGTTTCTTGAGCAGCAAATCATCATATCAGAATGATTTCTGAAGGATCATGTGGAGTAATGATGCTGAAAATTCAGCTTTGATTACTGGAATAAATGACATTTTACTATATTCACATAGAAAACAATTGAAAAATTTCACAATATTACTGTATTTTTGAACATTCAAAAACAATCTTGGGTTATTTTTTTCTAACCAAGTCCTAGGTTGAGCCTTTTGGGTAATTTTTTGGGGTTATTTTTCCTGTTTGGGTAGTTTTTGTGTTACCCAACTCCTGGGTCAGACCTAACCCAGGGATTGAGTTATTTATCACAGGGTTTTTGCGACCTCTTCAGGAGAGATTGGTCAAATTGGTACATGTATACAGGTTTATTGTTCTGTATATCGTTTCATTTTATGCAAAGCAACATACAGGGGCGAGATGTGAGCCACCTAAACGAGTGTTGCGTCAGTCGTTTCACGTGATGGAAACGCCTGATACCTTGCATAAAATGTTATGATTTATTCAAAAACATACGGAATATAAATACTCAGGTGTTAAAATACGTTCTCAGAATTGTACACTGATTATTTATGGACACAGTCAGTCACAGCATTTTTTTTGGCTACGAGTGAAACACAAGCAGCGGTCTGGAGTTATCAGTTTCCCCGCCGAACGCGAGTCATTTCCGGCACGAGATCCAGCGCCGTTACGGTGGAAACAGGACAAAAGAGACTGGTCGATTACACTTGAATTACTTCTAAATATTTTTTTTTTTACTTGTAATATTTGTTAAACAAGCTTAAATGTAGGCAATATGTATTAAAATTGATATAAAATATGTTATAGTATAAAATATGATCGAAAACAAAGGAATTATGCAAACAAGTGGTTGTGTATTTAAACAAGTATAGAGGATTTAAGTTAATCCGTAAACATTAATTCATGTATGAAGTAAACGAAAAAAAGAAGAAGCTAGTATTATAGTAAAAATGATTCAATCCATTATGCTGGGTTAAATTGGGTTGTTCTTAGCCCAGTATTTATATTTATTGAAATGCAGCTCAGCATATAAGAGACTTTTATGCTTTTATTCCTTCAGAAGTCTCAGAATATAAAGTCTTATGGACAACTATCTTATTATTTATTACATTTAATAAACTATTTTAATAAAAAAAATTATAAAATTAAATGTAGGCCTATTATACTCTTTTTGGAGTTTGACAGACTTGATCACTGTAATCAAACCAAAAATAATCATTATGATCACAACTTGTAATTGTTTTAATGAGCTTATTGTTTTCTGCCTTAATGAATACATGATGTATGAACTGCATTATATAAATTATCAAAGAACTGTAAATTCTGACATATGGACATTACTTTGTCACCTCTGATAACTGATTACTCTAAATTGTAATGAATCTTCATTGTGTTCCACAGAAAAAAATAAAATGAGTAAATAATGACAGAATTTTAATTTAGGGGTGAACTGTCTCTTTAAGACCAGGGACACTCCAGTAGTTTCATTGGTATGTAAAGTCTTATCTTGGCTCCAACAACTGGAACTTCTGGATATTCTGCCTGGATCCAGAGCAAACTTGTGTGATTTCAGTGTTGCCTCTTCTGTTTATATCAAGTCCTTCCTCTTCAGCATCTGCTCCTATATTCACAGAGATTTTTTTACAGAGCTCAGAGATGACAATGATAGCAGTTGCATTTCACATAACAGTGCAGAGATTAATAGGCTAGTCTCTCATGCATAATTTAGCACACGCATGTGTTTCATAGCCATAATTTGAGGGCACTAAAAAGCATTTTTTGATTCGTCTATGATATTACACCAAGGTGCTCCTTGAGTGAACAACGTGATATTTCCAGCTGTTCTAATGCTGCGATCCTTTTATATCAGAAGTCGGAGGTTGAACTGCAGTGCAAGAGTGTTGTTGCCATGCCGTCATTTTATGCTTCACAAACAAGGGTCAATTCAATGCTGGATTTGCACAAAAGATGAACATGACGGCACATGCTAGTGGATGAGTTGAATCAACTCCACAGCATCTACTTAAATGTATCCACTAACCATTCAGAAACGTCTAAAAGTTGTAACTTCTTCCTGAGTCTCTCCATCAGTGTTGACTCCGGTTTGAACAATGTAAGGCTGAACACTTTCCTCATTTTGGCTGCGTGAGATTCTCCAGCTTTGTTGTTGTTGAGCTGTTAAAGCTCCGCCCTCTACTGGAAAGGGGGCGGGGAGCAGCAGCTCATTTGCATTTAAAGGGACACACACAAAAACGGCGTGTTTTTGCTCACACCCAAATAGAGGCAAATTTGACAAGCTATAATAAATGATCTGTGGGGTTTTATGAGCTGAAACTTCACAGACACATGTAAAAGAAGAATTATTTTACCCCTTTAAAGTAAAATGCATCAATCAGTCAAAGCCGATGACAATAAACGCTGCAAATGTTTGCAGACGCAGGAGTGTAAAACACTGTAAACGATCCTCTGGTGATAATCGTTCACCTGCAGAATAAATGCTGGCATTGAACAGCATCGTTTATCTGTCGGAGATGTCTTTGTTGACATTTAAACACCTGCAAAACTACAGCTGCCGTTTTTGTTTTCTTATATAGGCCCTTTTGCTTGGAAGTTTGGAGATCACCCTTCATTTACTTAGAATGAGATATATAAAAACATTCCCAATGATATAATATCACATTTAGAGTTTTTTTTTTAGCAGCAAATACTATTATAGAACTGTTCTTCGGTCACTTTATGTAGACGTTACTCTGGAGATCAGAGCAAAAAATGCAAGCACAGTTATGTAATTGGTCACACACTTTTTCTTCTTTTGAACTGCAAGGAGTTCTAATCAGATCGGTCACATGGGGATTTACGGCTCAGGTGATTGGCTCAGAAACTCCAAGCAAAGATGGCAGCATTCAGGTTCTTCTGGTGATACATGTGCCAATCAAACAGCTGCCATAGCGGACAGATCTCTCTAACTATTGGGATCAGAAAACAGAAAAGTTTCAAGACGTGCTTTTTTAACAGTCCATGATCACTCGCATAGAAAACAGCAACTGGGACATTCTGCTAAAACAACTGCTTTAGTGTTGCAAGGAAGATTTAGAATGACATGATGGTGAGTAGATATTTGAACTATTCCTTTAAGACACTTCATATGCTCACACTGATAGCAGTGCAGGTGAATTTAAAGTGACACAGAGGGGCAGAACGGTCTAACATTAGTGAGTCACAGTGTTGCTTTGTTCTTGCTGACTACATCACTTCAGCAGGCAAATGCTTGCAGCACAGCTCCTGCACAAATAACTCAAAGGGAAGCCAAAAAAAAAACAAAAAAAAAAAAAACAGCTCATATATTCCTCCTCCTCTTTCTTTCTCTCTCTCTTGTCCAGCTGTCCATTGGTGCATGAGCTCTTTCATTCCAGTACAAGAGAGCAAAAAATTTGTCTATTCATTTGTCCCGACAAAGATGCATTATAGTAGCTGTTCAGAATGTGCAGAAGATAAGAAAAACACGACTAGATGATTGTAGACGTGCTCCTGAGGGACAGGAGAGATTGAATTTGCAAGTATAGGACAAATTCCATTGACTATATAAACAGAAGTGAAGAAGTAGCTGCTCAATTCTTGAATTAAGGAAACTTTTCTGTCCTCTGGAAGATTTTTAAAGAAAAACTGTTGAAAAAGTCTATAGTTTTAAATTATATTTTATAATGGCTTTAAACTTTTAATTACTTTTTTGAAAGGTTACGTTTTGGGTTTGTGCCCTGACTGTATGTTATAACTTCCCCTCAGTAAGTTTAAAATCAAGAACATTCAGCTTTGCAGCTTCATGAGAACATTATTGTTGTTTATGTGAATAGTTTTTATAACACAGCATCACTATCACCAATACTGCCTCCGCAACCCTGCGTTTTAAAGAATCCATCCATCCATCCATACATACATACATTTATACATTCATATCCATCCATCCATCCATCCATCATCCATCTATTCATTCATTCATTCATCCATACCCATATCCATATCCATATCCATCCATCCATCAATCTGTAGTGATTTTTACTCCATTCACCGGTGACGTAGTAATTTTTGATCATGTGTCACTTAAGGTGTGGTTATGAGTGTATCAGATGACCCCTTCCTCCTTTGTAACATGGGGCACCATCTTAACAATTTAAGAACACTCCAAAAGAGCTGTTCAATAATTCAGAATTATTATAAAATGGAGGGAGTCGTCAACTGATTTATCTGAAGGATTTGTGAGAGTCCGGTCAACTAGTAGAGTCTTTGGTCATCAACACAAGGAAGACACAGTTATAATAAAATCAATTAAATTTATTAACAATAGACATGCAAGAGTAAATACCACAACGATTAATAATGAAATAATGAATATGCACTTCTAAAAGATAGTAAAATAATAATCAAAGGAGAATACTGAATTAAATCAAAGAAACACATAAATGAAGTGAACACAATGCTGTTGAACTGAATGTAGGATGGACGAGAATCATATGGGAATGCTTCTTATGGAAGCCACCTAATGGCTCTGGTAAAATGGTGATAAATAATTGCTTATTTATCATTCAACAAATAATATCCCTATTATTTGTAACAAACTGACCTCAAGTAAACAGGTTAGAAAAACATATGCTGAATGTATAAATGAATGCCAACGCCTCTAGAACAGAGGTTTGGTAAGTTTATATTTACGTTCCACACAGTCGGGTGATCAATCCGGTTGCAGAGACGTCTTCCACTGATGATGCAGGCTGCGTGCAGTGGGAGGGCGCGGAGTTGCCATCCAGTAGTCGTGCCACGCTGGGCTGGAGCATGCTGAACTTCGGTTGTGCCAAGAGGGTCCTTTAGGATGGACTGGGCAAGCTGGGTTAAATGAATCTTCACAGGTTCCTTTGCGGACTGGGCTGCGCTGCTGTAGGAGCCGTAAGGGTCAAATTAAGTCCCTCAAGGGCTGGGGCCCTTTTTGCAGGTCTGTCCCATGACCTGTTGGTTTAGCAGTCAGTAACTATTAACATAAACTGTGCTTTGCAAGATGGAGTGGATGTGATGCAGTTTAGACCAAATTAAGGCCTCCAAACATAGGTATGAATGGATTTAGATAGAGCTCTGTGGCCTTTCTTTATTTCAGTCTCTGCTGCTCCAACCAGGAGGTCCTGAAGGAATTTTTATGGCAGTCCTTGCCTAAACCTTAGGAATGAGTTTGGTGGTCCATACCATACCATACCATCCATCCATCCATCCATTCATTCATTCATTCATCCATCCATCCATCCATCCATCCATCCATCCATCCATTCATATCCATCCATCCATCCATCCATCCATCCATCCATCCGTACATCCATATCCATCCATTCTTCCACCCATATCCATCCATCCATATCCATCCATCCATGCATACATACATTCATCCATCCATCATCCATTCATATCATCCATCATTCATTATTCATTCATCTATATCCATCCATCCATCCATCCATCTATCCATCCATATCATCCATTATTCATTCATTCATATCATCCATCCATCCATCCATCCATTCATATCATCCATTCATTCATCCATCCATCCATCCATCCATCCATCCATCCATCCATCCATCCATCCATCCATTCATATCCATCCATCCATCCATCATCCATCCATCCATCCATTCATCCATCCATCCATTCATATCATCCATCCATCCATCCATTCATATCATCCATTCATTCATCCATCCATCCATCCATCCATCCATCCATCCATCCATCCATCCATCCATCCATCCATTCATATCATCCATCCATCCATCCATCCATCCATCCGTACATCCATATCCATACATTCTTCCACCCATATCCATCCATCCATATCCATCCATCCATGCATACATACATTCATCCATCTATTCCTACATCCATATCCATACATCCATCCGTACATTAATTAATTCATACATCCATATCCATCCATCCATCCATCCATCCATCCATCCGTACATCCATGCATACATTCATATCCATACATCCATCCATTCATTCATATCCATCCATCCATCCATCCATCCATTCATCCATCCGTACATCCATATCCATACATTCTTCCACCCATATCCATCCATCCATATCCATCCATCCATGCATACATACATTCATCCATCTATTCCTACATCCATATCCATACATCCATCCGTACATTAATTCATTCATACATCCATATCCATCCATCCATCCATCCATCCGTACATCCATGCATACATTCATCCATCCATCCGTACATCCATATCCATATCCATACAGTCATCCACCCATATCCATCCATCCATCCATCCATCCATACATTCATCCATCTATTCCTATATCCATATCCATACATACATCCATATCCATACATCCATCCATACATTAATTCATTCATACATCCATATCCATCCATCCATCCGTGCACACATTCATCCATACATTCATCCATCCATCCCTATATCCATATCCATCCATCCATACATCCATCCGTACATCTATCCGTACATTCATTCATTTATACATCCATATCCATCCATCCGTACATCCATGCACACATTCATCCATCTATCCCTATATCCATATCCATCCATCCATACATCTACCTGTACATTCATTCATTCATTCATACATCCATATCCATCCGTCCATCCTTGGAATTGCCAGATCAAAATACCCAGTTATTTAATAAATGGCTATCAATTGACTAGAATTTTAACTGCAGTTACAGCATCTAACAGCAGGGGCAAACTACCCACTTAAACTTTGACCTCTTGGTTTAGGGTGCAAATAAACTGTATATTCAGAATCTGCAGACACATTGCATTTCATTAAAATCAACTGAAAATCTGTGCACATAAAAACAGTGAATGTGATTGTGTTGTGCAGTGTGAAATTAAACAAAAGAGTAACATGCACCTCTATACCAACAAGGGAGCTGTCCTAATTACAGTCTCTGTCTGCGCTTTTATATTCGCTCCATCCTACATGATCATTTGTAAACTGCTCCCCGTGCCGTCTTACGCAATCCTCATCTGATCACTTGGAGGTTTAGAGAGCATCTGCATGCATCTTCAAAGCAGCAGCTTAATGGCAGCAGCACAGCACATTAAGCAATCAGCTCCTGCGCTTGAGCCCGACGCCTCCGAGGGACTCGTGCAAGGTGATCTGAGCCCTCTTCCCTGATCAGTCCTTCACTGTGACAAACATGATGACTCGACACGCCAGTGGCCTTTTGAGGATTTGCATTAATGCCAAAGATGTGTGTGTTTGCTGCAGGGTAGGGCGAAATTCACAATTTAAGAATTGTCTACTTTTTTGATTCGTGAGTTGAATTGGTCACGTCCCACAGGATGTTAAATTGGAGAGTGGCAGGAAAAGGGATTTATTCAATTGCACTGCAATGAAATTCAAGTCACATAGCCGAGGAATTTCATTATGTTTGGTGACAAAGCATAAATAATAGTTGCTTAATTTAATTTTTAACATTCTAAAAAATGCTGGGTTGAAATAGACAAACTCATCAATTGGGTTGTTTTAACCCAGCAGTTTTATTTAACCCAACTATTGTTAAAACTGCTTAAAATGAACCCAAAGAATGTTGGAAATGAACATTTATTAATACGTTTAATGAATAATAATTTATTAAATTGCTTATTAATAAATGTTCACCTTTTGATTATTATTGTTGCCTCTAGTAATTATGTGTCTGATTTTTAAATTCCAACATATTTTGAGCTCATTTTAAGCCAGACATATAGTCATTTTGCAAACAATAGTTGAGTTAAATAAAACTACCCAGAATGTTGGTCAAACATTTAACCCAATCGCTGGGTTTGTCCATTTTTAACCCAACTTGGGTTGTTTTTAACCCAGCGTTTTTTAGAGTGAAGATTTGCAGAGCATTGTTCTTCCACAATGGTTCATAAAAGAGTTAATTTATTAAATATAATTAAATCTTTTTTTATTATAATAATAAAATGCTAAATAACTAAATGTATAATTCCAAACACTAATAATAATTATTTGTATATATATTTTTATTTGTATATTGATTTATATATTTATAAAATTGTGTATATGTAATACTAATTATTAATAATATTATAATTATATTTATAGTATAGTATATTAGCCAGTATATTTTATATACTTTTTACATTTTATTTCATTTTTATTTTATTTTATAAAGATGGCTGCATTTATTTGGTCAAAAATGTTCGTATTTATTTGTTTTTTTTTATGTGAATATATAGTAAAGTGTAATTTATTCCTGTGATCAAAGCTGAATTTTCAGCATCATTACTCCAGTCTTCAGTGTCACATGATCATTCAAAAAATCATGCTCATTTGATGCTCAAGAATCATTTCTGAATCAACACTTCTGTCAGGACCACTATTGTCAAATATGATTGATAATGCATAGAGTTTGTATTGGCGGTTCTGGGCAACAACTCCCTGCGCATTCATGCAGCCTAGCATGGATAAGAGCAAGGAGAGCAGCAATAACCCCCCTAGGGTAACAGAACAGGACCAACATATGCAGATATCATTAATGTCATAATTTAATGTACACATATTTCGAGAATTAGTCTGATTCAAGGGAAACATAAGCCAAATCCTGACTGATGAAAGGAGGAGCTGGGGATGGACGAGGGTAATTTGCTCCAGAGAAATGCGATAGCTTATATATGGATGCTGTAATAGGCGTCGTATTCCTATAGGTTGATGCAGGTCACCTGATGCAAGCTTGACTGACGTGACCTTCCAGAACTGACTCTAACGCTGGATTTCTGCTGCGTAATATTTTTGTGGAAATATATCTTAATTACCCACAATGCATTCAGTATTATAATGTTGTTCCCATAGGTTGTGTGTATGAAGATGTTTATGGGCAATTCAAATGTAGGCCTATTTTTAAAAACAGTACAGCAGTTTGAATGAGTTGCAATCCATACATTTGAATTCCAATTCTGCATCTGTTGGCCACCTCAAATCAAATCCAGACATTAAATAGTAATGTTTTAAGCATTCTCAATCCAGTTTTGGATGCCGCACAACACTAGTTTGCTGAGTAGGCCTCAGATGAGTGCAAGCCGTCCGTTCCAATGTCTTTTTTTGTACATCCACGCCCCACCAAAGCTTCTTTGAGTTATTTTCACGCAGGGGTGCAGAGACACCTAAACAAATGGGTCTTTGGTGGAATTACGCATGCGGCTCTGCTGAACGCCGCACCGCACGCTGACTCAGCTCCCGCGAGGACTGCGGTTTTTATAGGTGAGCAAGCAACCCCCTCCACCTGCGCTGCCCACTTCATCATCCGAGCGCTGCTCATCGACTGCAGCTGCCATCTCCATGTCTTCCACCATCTGCATTCGCACATGCACCATGCGGGCACGTGGACGCTGTCACAGATGTGGGGTCTCTCTGGTCCCTACCGAAGACTTTCCCCTCGAAGAGCTCCCGCCGTCTGTGCTCAGTGCAGCGTGCAGCGCCAAATGCAGCTGAAACCAGACTCAGATGCATCCAGATCATGTTGCTGTAATCTTCAAGATGACGAGTAGGCAACATTTTTATCCTTGAGAGTGATTATCAAGATGTGAGGCATCATTTAAAGCTATAATTCACCAAAAATGAAAACTCTGTCAGTTTTTGCTCACCCTGGTGTCATTCCAAAACCATCTGCTGTTATTTTTTTTCTGTGGACAACAAAAAAACATTCATAAAAGAAGTACAGATAAAGCCATATGTTAGATTTTTATGACCAAAATTTAAGTCAAAAACTCTTAAATATTATTTGCTCACATCAGATCAGTATTAGCAGTCGGTTCAATGATGCAAAAGTCTCATTTTACAAGTAAAGGTTGACAGCTCTCATTTTATATTAATTAGATTGATGAGAGATACAATGCATTATCCATTGGCATTCTCATTCTTCTTCTTCCATTCTGGAAGATTATGGCAGCCCATAGAACCGCCTGCGGAAAAGTTATGAAATTTGGCACACAGATAGAGGTCAGTCTGAACTGTCAGCATAGCAAATTTGGAGTCTCTAACTCAATCCCTCTAGCGCCAACAACTGTCCAAACTTGCACTTATATTTAAGCTAATAACTTTTGAACTGTGAGGGCTAGAAACAAAACTCAAGACGATTTGATTCACCATTTTCCGTCATGAAAATTTTCCCACCATTTTGAATATTCCAAAAAGCCTACTTTTTTGACCTCCTCCTAGGCTGTTGCTCAGATTTTCACGAAAATTGAACCAGATCATCTTCAAACAATGTTGCGTTTCAGTGCAGCACCACCTATGGTCCGGAGATAAGAAAAATGGCTATTTTTGCTTATAACTTCTGAACGTTTTGTCCAAAAATCGTTAGATTCGGGGCTTCATGCCAAGTACAATTCTCCCATTTTGGCCATTTTGAATGTTATAGTGCAATGCTGTATTTTTTAGGAATGCATGAATGTATCATTATGAAACTTGGTATGGGTCATCGGCACAATGCCCTAAAGGAGTCTGAGAAGTTTTGGACCAGAGCCACCTAGTGGTTAAAAATTATTTACATGCTTATAACTTTGGATGTGGTTGACTTATTTTCACAGGATTGTCACTTATTGTCATCTCCTTGGATTTCTGAATCCTTGCAGAGTCCAGCGATACTAAACATGCTAGGTTTAGCTGTATGGTTAGTGCAACATTGTGATTAAGCATTTAAACAACATTCAAGAAAATCTTAGAAACAGTTAGTCTGGTCGAGACGAAACCACCATAGGAAAATTGAAAACATAGGTCATTGACTATATGCTATTGGCTAAGTGTCAAAAAATTCGATCATAGTCAGGTGTAGGTCATTTTTTTATGTGTTCATACATATAAATGTCTAAAACGAGAGTGAAATTAGATAGTTTCACCAAAATTGACACGCTTTTGTATGGGGTCATTCTGAGGACACACATACAAAAAAGCTGTGGGACTGCACCACTTGGTGGCGCTATAATCTAACAAAACATGAAATCGGCTCTAACTGCAGTACTGTTGGTCTGACTGACTTCAAAATTGACATGCAGTGCCTTTGTCTCAGTTGCTATCATAGTCCATTATGACATTGTTGGTCTGCTGCTAGCTTCATTGCTTGCTTCTGTTGTGTTTGACCCCTTAATTGCTGCTTGCAGCTATATTTTTGATCTGATTTTATTTATATTATTCATTTGATTTAAGGAACCACACGTATTCTAACGAATAGGTTTTTTGTATACAAGTATGTTTGTATTAGATTTTATGACGAAAATGTATACATACATTAAACATAATCAGTTATGAATATTTAATTGGTTTTTGCATGTTCATATGACAGAGTGGCCAAAAATGATGTTGCACAATTTGGCATATTTCATTGCATTAACCCCTTTTTTTTGGGATATCGCAATGAAATATGCTAAATTAAATAAAACTCACTCTAAAAAATGCTGGGTTAAAAACAACCCAAGTTGGGTTGAAAATGGACAAACCCAGCAATTGGGTTGTTTTAACTCAGTGGTTGGGTTAAATGTTTGCCCAACGTGCTGGGTAGTATTATTTAACTCAACTGTTGTATAAGAATTACTGTATTGCTTACTTAAAATGAACCCAAAATATGCTGGAAATTAACATTTATTAATGTTTAATAAATGAGCATTTATTAATAAGATAATGAATAATAAACAATAAACATTTATTAAATTGCTTATTAATAAATGTTCACTTTTGATTATTATTGTTGCCTCTAGCAATTATGTGTCTGATTTTTAATTTATCAACTATTTTGGATTCATTTTAAGCCAGACATATAGTCATTTTTAATCAGTAGTTGGGTTAAATAAAACTACCCAGCAGGTTGGGCAAACATTTAACCCAACCGCTGGGTTTGTCCATTTTCAACCCAACTTGGGTTGTTTTTAACCAAACATTTTTTAGAGTGTACCCAGCAGGTTGGGTCAAAACAACCCAATCGCTAGGCTTGTCTATTTTTAACCCAACTCGGGTTATTTTTAACCCAGCATTTTTTAGAGTGTAGGCCGTAACTATATTATATATATATAATAACTGGAGCAAACAAAACATCTGCTGGGTCTCAAACTGAAAAAAGTGTATTACCTAATATCAACAATTGTCCAAAAGCCTGCGGTTGTGTTCAAAGGCCTGTTCTCCGTGTATGCCTTGCTCTTCCCGCTGTGTGATCCTCTGTAATGTCAGTCACATACTCTCTTCTTCAACACAATGCAGGGCACAACACTGTAGTCGCCATAAAGGGAAGCTTTGCCGAGAGTGTTTTGTATTCTGTCATCATTCAGGCTCAGGAAGGTTTTATGAGGTGCTTCATTTTCAAAGAAATATGTCTTTCTCTCTCTATGGCTTTTAGAGGAGCCCAAATCCACTCTTAACGGCACGCTCCACGGCCCAAACCGCTCCAGACGCCTCTGAGATTAAAGCAGAGTGATCCAAATAGCTTGGTAGCACTTTTCTCTCACACTGCGATGATTTGCAAACTGATTACCACATACTGTAGGACCAAACAGCCTCAGAGAGCAACGTCTTATCATTTGATTTTTTTTTTTTTTCTCAGAGAGGTGTATAACGAAGATGGAGGAAGAGACAAGTACCGGGGAATAAAAAGATGAGGAAATTAGGGGAACATGCAGAACGAGAGATTCAATAGACCACAGATGAGGGTTTCAAACAGGAAAGAGGCTGAAGAAAGAGTACGCTGAAGAAATGGATCTTATCCTGAAATTGATAATGGCGTGCCGAGTGCTTAACTGGAGTAACAGCCGAATGAACAGAAAGGATTGAGGGAATGATGTAAATAAAAGCACTGAGGTCTCGTAATGCGAGCGTGCAGATAATTGTTAAATTCACCAGGCGACTAGGCCTGCAAGAACTGGTTTAATTTTTTTTTTTAAATACTGGGATGATTTGCATGACGGACAGCATCGGAACTGTTGTCATGACGATCAGAACACGCCTTGTTTTCTGTTAAAAAGTAACTTGAGCATGTAAGTTATTGTTCTAAAGATGTTTCCTTACAACTTAAATTCAAATTTGAATTAGGCTTCAATTCTGCATAAAGTTCCATTTAGATTTATTAAACTTTAAAGTAAGATGTAAGATTTTTTAAAATGTTTATTTGATCAAAAATAGAGTAAAATCACTAAACATTTTGAAATATTATTACAATTTCAAACCGTTTTCTAATGTAATAGAATATAACCGTGCGATTATACAGACATATCAAATATTGACGGCATGAGTGTGTAAACAATGTAATATATTCCTATTGATATTAATTATTAATAATATTATAATATTAATTTGTATATTATTATACTAATATTTATATTTAGTGTTTGGTTTTATATTATATATATATATAAATGAGCAATATCACACTTGTAGCCTGCAATATCACTCTATATCAGCACGGCTGTGATTCGGCCGCAGGTAATCACAGCCGTGCTGATATACAGTCATATTGCATGGCTACGAGTGTGATATTGTGGCTATACAACAGTTCGACGGCACGAGTATGTAAATAAATAAGAAATAACAAATGAGTGTCTTTAAAACCCTCTTTTGTGCAGCACTACTTCCTTCCGCCACGGATTCAAATCTCAAGTTGACAGTTGGACCAAGCCTCCGTTACTTATTCTAAAATGTCACTTTAGAACTTTAGAACTAGTAAAAGGAATGTTGAGTCCCTCCATTCAAACTCGCATATTGTACAGTATTAGAGAGAGAGAGAGAGAGATCGCCTGATTGGAGCGAGCATTACCTGAGTCTCATATAACATTCATTCTTGAGGGTGATGTCCATGATGTTATATCCATTATAAAAATCCATTTGAATGTCTGCAGAGGAAAGCAATCTTTGTATTTGTCCTTTTTACAGCAAAGGGAATTTTCCATTCAGCCAAAGGTACTAAAGCAGTGCTCTACAGGATGTAAGTTAAATATCAAACTATTAATTTTAACATAGCCCAATTCAATTTACTTAGGAACAATAGATTAATAAGACCAAAGATTGCCCGTTTTATGTACCTAAAATTAATTATATCTCATATTTAACCACTTTAAGAGACGGCGGCAAATCCCTGAAGCACTGGCCGAGATGAAGCTGTTCTCGGCGGGTACACGAGCACTGAACAGCTGCTGACTGCTTGGAGCTCGCATCTCCGAAAATGCCTAAACAAATTGTAAAATAGGCACTACGATTAAATATGAGTCACACATTTCAGGTCTAAACAATTACATTCTCACAGACAAAATTACAGTTTGTGATAACAGTTTGTAGTATTTGTAAAAAAAAAAAAAAATATACATATATATACTACCAGTCAGAAGTTTGGAATAATTAAGGTATTTTTTAATGTTTTTGAAAGTAGTCTCATCTGCTCACCAAGGCTGCATTAATTTGAATAGAAAGTAAAACAGAAATATTGTTAAATACTATTATAAATTTCAGTCTTCAGTGTCATATGATCTTTCAGAAATCATTCTAATATGCTGATTTGATGCTCAAGAAACATTTTTGATTATTATCAATGTTGAAAATGCATTTTTTCAGGATTTTCTAAAGAAAAAAAAATGTCAAAAGAACATCATTTATTTGAAATAGAAATCTTTTGTAACATTATAAATGCCTTCAAGTTCACTTTTGATCAATTGAATGCATCCTTGCTGAATAAAAGTATTTGTATTCTTAAAAGATATATCTTGTGTTGGATAAGTGAATCATTTTAAGGGCCATGATGAAAGAATTGAACACAATTTCGGAATTGAACAAAAAAGTTAAACAGACTTTTGAAGGGTGTGAAAGCAGTTTATCATCCAAACGTTCTTCCTCAGAATGACTAAAAGCATTGTGAATTCACAATCAGAGCAATTCAATTCCCTTAGATCCTATATGCACAGGAGGAGTGTTTACCCGCAGGTTGCGCTCACTATAAGGTCCAGCCATGGTCCAGAGATCTCAGGTAATTTGAGCGATTACGGGCGCTCTGGGAAGGTTCCCTGGTGAGGGATCGTTTCCCCGGCCTGTTTAGAGAAGCTGGCAGCTGCTTGAAAGATGGATGGAGTCTCTACACCTAGCTGTCTGTCTCTGATCCGCTGCCACCCAAGGTCAGCCAGCATGAGCTGCGAGGGGAAAGACGGTGCGACGTGAACCAGAATCCTGAGGAAATGCTGGACACTTCTGTGTAAAGAAGACACTTCATTTAATCTTGGATGGCTAATTTTGTCAGGGTTTGACCTGATTGTCCTTGATGCTGCATAAACACCCTGAAGAAAGTCATCTGCAGAACCGCCTAGATTTTTAAGAGAAACACTTCAACCAAATGGATTGGTTCAGAATGCTGCATTAAAATACTGTGACTAATAACAGGGATTTCCTGCGCCAAATATACAGAATCTAGAGCAACGGGTAAAAAATAAAATGGTTTTACATGAATTGTAAGCTTGCTGTGTGAATTGAACATGATGAGAGAGGAAGAATGGGCACCTCAAAATAATATACAGATAATAGACAACTTTTGCATTATAATGTCTTTGCTGGTTAAATGCAACAAACACAGTACAACCAGTGTAGTCCGATTCACAAATTTAACGATTAACAAAATCATATGGTATTAAGGACGGTCAACTAACAAGAAACATTAATTGAATTAGTTGCAAATTAATCACATATGTCATATTTCTGAGAACAAGTCCCTAATGAAGATGAATCAGCATCTGTTTTCAACATTTATAATAATCATAAATGTTTCTTGAGCAGCAAATCATCATATTAGAATGATTTCTGAAGGATCATGTGACACTGAAGACTGGAGTAATGATGCTGAAAATTCAGCTTTGCATCGCAGAAATAAATTACATTTTACAATATATTACAATAGAAAACAGCTGATTTAAACTGTAATAATATTTCACAATTTTACTGTTTTTACTGTAATTTTAATCAAATAAACTCAGCCTTGGTGAGCAGTTCTTTCTAAAACATTAAAAAATCTTACCAACCACTCCAAAAAAACCCAGTAATATTTACGGTAAAAAAACAGCAGCTGTGGTTGCCAGAACTTTACCGTAAAAAATACAGTAGCAACGTAAAAAAAATCTGTTAAATTTACGGTAAAATAACGTATTTCATTAACTGATATAATGTTAATTTACCAACCTAATGAAGTACTAATATCTGTTTTGTACCTTTATAATACACTGACAGTCACCAAACACAGTGGTGATAAGAGTCACATGATGAATCAAAGCTCATCACAAGCTGAGAAGGACAACACTAACATACAGAAGGTGCACACCGTGTCATTCACACACACACTAAACACCATCATGGTCACATGCATGAAATTTTAAAAATGCAATAAACATTAGATGTAACATAAAACCCTAATGTACATAATTGATTAGAAAAAAATGAGAAAAACTAAGAAGAAACAGAGTTGTTTCAATGAAAATATATCAAATGTGAAGTGTCATGCAGGGAATTGTGAGGATGTCAATTTACGTTTTTTCACTGTAAATTTTTACAATGAATTGTTATTTTTCCCTTCCAAAAACTGAGATTTTAATGGTATTTTACCGTTACGTTAGACCTATTACAGTTAGTCACCATATATAGTACGGAAACTTTCTGTAAACCAATTGACAGTTTTACACCGCAGCATTTTTACAGTCTTTTACTGTTAAAATCACGGTCATTTTTTACAGTGTACTATATAACTGGTAATGTAAGACTAGTGCTTTGTTAGGTCACTTCAGAATTAAAATTTCCTGATAATTTCTTTCTTCAGTCGAAAAGAAATGAAGGTTTTTGAGGAAAGCATTCCAGGATTTTTCTCCATATAGTGACTTCAACAGTTACCAATGAGTTGAAGGTCCAAATGTCAGTTTCAGTGCAGCTTCAAAGAGCTCTAAATGATCCCAGACGAGGAATAAGAGTCTCATCTAGAGAAATGATCTGTCATTTTCTAAAAAAAAATAAACATACTTTTTACTTTTAAAACCACAAATGCTTGTCTTGCACTGCTCTGAGATGCGCCACGGATTACGTAATCATGTTAGAAAGGTCACGCGGTGGAAGTACCGCGGTAGGACGAAAAACTCTCATTTTCTCCTCCAACTTCAAAATCATCCGACATCGTTGTTAGTCTTAGTGCATGTTCAATTTGTTAACTATGGAGCCCTGGAAATGACATGCCGGAAAAAAAATAGTAGGCTAAATTGAATGCACACGACATCTTGCATGTAATGTGCGGGGCTCTGTAGTAAACACTTGCTTGGTACTTCTGCCTACGTTACGCGTGACCTTTCTAACGTGATTACGTAATGCGTGGCACATCGCAGAGCAGTGCAAGACGAGCATTTGTGATTAAAAAGTATATAAATGTTTATTTTTTTCAAAAAACGGATGATATTTCTCTAGATAACACTCTTATTCCTCATCTGGGATCATGTAGAGCTCTTTGAAGCTGCACTGAAACTGACATTTGGACCTTCATCATGTTGGTAACCGTTGAAGTCACTATATGGAGAAAAATCCTGGAATGTTTTCCTCCATTTCTTTTCGACTGAAGAAAGAAAGACATAAACATCTTGGATGACATGGGGGTGAGTAAATTATCAAGAAATTTTAATTCTGAAGTGAACTAATCCTTTAAGCTGTCAAATGGTGTAGTTACAGTATCGACCAGCAGGGGCTAACAGGGCAGTGCTAACCAACCAATCCTTGACCTTTTGTTCCCATCCCTCCCTCTGCTCTCTTTCACTATCTTCAATCTCACGTGTGTCAGCTAGTTCTCTCCGCTCAGTCATTGATCACGCCTGCAGCTTTGTGATGCGTTGTGATGCGTGTCTCTGCGGGGAGGGAGCAGATCAAACACTTTAATTACCGAAGGCGTGTTGGTGCCACTGGCTGCAGGCACTAATCACGTACGCAGATCAGGTGAGGCGCGGATGAAGGTATCGTTGCCTTAACAAGACAAATACGCTCACAAGCCAATGCCAATGATGAGACACTAACATTTGCATGGAGATGTAATCATATGCACACTACAAACAAACCACAGAACATTAGCTAAACACGAGCGTTCACAAATGAGCAACCGACATACTGTTTCATGCTCGCGCTGCTACGCCAATGTAAATGAGCTCTTTCGTGCACATATGCACGTACACCGAACATCCATATTCCGCCATGCATTTCGCCCTCGTAAATTGCAGGCCTGTCACATCGAAACATTTAAAGTTCTGTCTTTAAGGGGGAAAAGATTATTTACTTCCAGAAATTACGCAAGTGCCTGGTGGTCCGTGCCACCATTTACATAATCAGCATTATGTCACGTTGTGCGTGGAAAACATCAGGCGGAGGGAGGGTTGGCTCGCTCACCGTTGGCATACGCTCGCTGATTTGGATTTTGCAGAGAGTCTGGAGGCCGTGCTCAACTCTTGTGGGAATTGCTGCAACGAGGGAAATGTGTTCTATCAAACACCACCATTTTCTATAGTTTTGAGGCCTGATAATATTTCAAATGGATGAAGGTAACTTTTTGCCCCAGTGGAGATGTTTGATCTGTGCATGTATCCAGTGACCTACTAAATTGCTGCTCTAGCAATGGCAGAGAAGAGAGAGGAAAATTGGCAGTGTTTAGTAGAACAAATCCGAAAACGTGCCATGGTAAATCTGCATTTATCTAATATAACTATAGGCCTACTAGAATACATATAATGTTTGTCAAATTTGACACATGTGTAATTGAAAAGAGTGATTGTTTACACAGTTTATAATTTGACATCAAATTGTTGACATTTGACGTCTCAGAAATGAATACAGACTCTAGATCAATGTCTTGATTTTTACAGATAAATTCATGTACAAACAAATGTTTTATGCCACCCCCAAAACATTGATTAAAAATAGATTGTTTGATATTGCATTTCAGTGCCAAGTTGGTGTATGTATATATATATATAAGCAGTATTTTTGTAACAGAAAAGTATTAAAATGGATTAAAAAACAAAAACGTACAAAAAATATAATTAAAAAATATTTTTTTACGTATTGTATGTATATTTATGTAGATTTTTTTTTTACTTTATAAATTATACAACTATTGTTTCATATTCATATATATATATATATCACATAGAGATCAATGGTTACAATTTGTTT
Source organism: Chanodichthys erythropterus (assembly GCF_024489055.1). Classification (NCBI taxonomy): domain Eukaryota; kingdom Metazoa; phylum Chordata; class Actinopteri; order Cypriniformes; family Xenocyprididae; genus Chanodichthys; species Chanodichthys erythropterus. The sequence continues at coordinate 38,597,413 of NC_090222.1, read as the reverse complement.
AACTCGGTTCCCGAAAATTTATAATTGCGGTATCCTTACTGCAATAGTTAATGTTGGACTGCAGTGCACATAATGGCCACAAGAGGGGACTATGTTTATGTATATGGCTGTTTTCCGTATGAGGTACTCTTCTGAGTGAGTGCTAACGTTGTACATTTTCTGTCGCTGCTTGTGGAGATTAAAGAGTTCAGTCTCTCGGGAATTATTGTCTTTTGTGTCCATTCGCACAACACCACAATAATCCACATGTAAAACTATGTGCAGCACACGTTATGGTAAGAGGCGTGACCTTTCCGGGCAAGGAGCGCTAAGCTGCTGTCGAATCACAACACAGGAACCGCTGGCACAATCAGAACTCGTTACGTATTTCTGAAGGAGGGACTTCATAGAACAAGGAAGTCATCAGCCCGTTTTTATGACAGTGGAAACAGCAGTATACAGATAAGTAAATTATGTGAAAAATACAGTGTTTTTTTACATGCGAAACATGAACACATGTTATAATGCACACTATAAACACAATCAAAGCTTCAAAAAAACATGAAAAACGGGACCTTTAAGTAAATTTAGAAAACAGCAACATTACAAAAACAAATATTGAAAAACATGAAATTCACAGCAATACTCGAAGAATCACGAATATATATAAGCGGCAGGTTTATTACAAAAAAAATATAAATGTTAAAAAAGTGAAAAATTAGAAGAATCAATTAATTGTAAACAATATGTAATCATGTAATCCATAAAAAAGTAACTGTAGTATGATTACGAGTATTTAAAAAAGTAGTTTACTCTAATTATAAGTACTTGATTTTTGGGTAATGGATTACATGTTCTATATATATATATATATATATATATATATATATATATATATATATATATATATATATATATATATATATGTGACATTAAAAAATAAAAGTCTAACAATTTTTTTTTCTGGCATGCAAAAAAAAATTGTTTTAAAAAATATTTTAATTATATTTTATTACATATTTTATATTTGTATGTATTATATATTATACATTATAATAGTATAAAATATAAAATATGATGCAGCGTCTTCTGATGAGAAGGGTTGAAGAAAACCAGCCTGCAAGTTCACTGCAGTTATCTAAAGAAGTAGAAAGCCAAACTGGGGTGACTATTCCCGGTGTGCATTGCAGAGGAATGGCATGCATGGGTGCCGTCCACGAAAGAAGCCTCTCCTAAAGCCCATGCATAAAAAAGCCCGCCTAGAGTTTGCCAGGGCCCATGCTGACAAAGATGAAAACTACTGGGACTGTCTACTCTGGAGTGATGAGACCAAGATAAATGTTTTTGGCACTGATGGCTTCAAAACTGTACGGCGTCGCAAAGGTGAGGAATACAAAGAAAAATACATGTTGCCTACAGTGAAACATGGTGGTGTCAGTGTCCATATGTGGGGCTGCTGGGAGCTGCATTTCATTGATGGCATCATGAATTCACAGATGTACTGCTCTATACTGAAAGAGAAGATGCTACCATCACTCCGTGACCTTGGTCGTCATGCACTTTTCCAACATGACAATGATCCTAAACACACATCTAAGGCCACTGTTGGATTTCTGAAGAAGAACAGGGTGAAAGTGATTCAGTGGCTCCTGATCTGAACCCAATCGCACACCTATGGGGAATTCTGAAGGGACAAGTTGAGCTTCACTCTCCATCCAGCATCCAGTCTCTAAAAGAGCTCATTCTTGAAGAATGGAAAAAGATAGATGTTGCAAAATGACACCATCTTGTTCATTCCATACCTAGAAGACTTGGTGCTGTCATTAAAAATCATGGAGGCCATACAAAGTACTAGATGTAGTCGTTTTTGTTGTGGGGTGTGCTCCTACTGTACATACTGAAAGTCCTGATTTGCAAGTCTAACTATGCCATACATAAAAGCAATGTTTCTTTTTTTGTAACATATTTTTTAAAAATAAAAACATGTAAAAAAATAAATATAATTTTATTGCATATTTTATATATTTATGTATATATTTTAACATAATTAAAATGATATATTTTTATATATACAATATTATTACAATTTTATCTGATTATTTTAAGTATTATTTGAAGTATACACACTGAAATATCTGAAATAAAGAGTCCTGATTTGCAAATCTAGCTATGGTAATAGCTTGGCTAATGAATATTAATTAGGTTACATGAATGAAGGTTATCTTGCAAAGTTAATATTCATGAGCTAAACCATAACTGCTGAAATCCATCTGTTTTCCAAAGTTTGATGTTTGTCTTTTTTGTTAATGGTTTAAACTTCATGCTGCACGTCATGTCCACTGGTATTGCCACGACTGCAGATGAAAATGCAATAAATGTTTCCCAGAGAGCAAATAATGAAACACCATCCCACGAGTACAGAATTATCATCAGGAATAAAGAGCCAAAGAAGCCATCAAAGAAAGTGTGACAAATCCTGTGCAAACAAAATACATCCAGGGATGGGGTTTTGTTTACTGCATGCACTCTTTATTTAACTTTTCTGTTCTATCTCTCCTCTAAATATGCCGTATAGCAGCTAAAAAAATGCGTTTCTTTATCTGTAGCTGTCCAGCATGCAGTAAAGTGAATTCTTTTTTTACTGGAGGTGATTTTGCTCTTTGATTTTCATGGATCAATCGCTCACAAGTGCTTTTTCTGTCCTTTTCTCCAGTGGCAACTCAGCTCAGATGTGTGGGAGAGATAGATAGCCAGAGAAAGATGTAAAATATGAGTTCCAAACAATAAAAGAAAACATAAGAAATAAAGCGGGAGTGAGATGGTGAGAGGATCTGGGAGGAATAAGAAAGTGCGTGGAACAGATGGAGTTTGAGGCAGCAGTGATGTGGGGCAGAAGAATAAATATTTATGTCCTGTAATGTTTCTGCATGACAGATTCTATATAAAATTGAATGCAGTGCCACGTCTGAACCATGAGAAATGTGTTGGCAAAACAAGAGCGCTGCACCAATAAAGCACATTTGGGATTTGAGCGAAAGCGAGGGAGAAATGGAGAGAAATGTAGAGAGGAAGGAAATAAAGAAGGGATGATGGTAATGGAATAAATAATGGAAGATGTGGAATACGGGCGAGAGAGGGAAAAAGTGCAAATGTTTTTGATTGTGAAAACTTATATTCATAGTGGGACATTAATGAGATCAGATTATTACTGATTATTATTGACACAATATTGCTTGCACAAAAAGTGTTATATTAGATCTTTCATTTTGTACATTACGTTGCCTGCACAAAATAGAAACATAAACTTAAACAAGCAAAATCTTGGGTTATTTTTTTCTACTCAAGTCCAGGGTTGAGCCTTTTGGGTACATTTTTCTAGTGTTTGTGTTTTTGTTTTACCCAGCTCCTGGGTCAGACGTAACAACCCAGTGTTTGGGTTGTTTTTTTGTGTTACCCAGTTCCTGGGTCAGACGTAACAACCCAGTGTTTTGGTAGTTTTTGTGTTACCCGGCTCCTGGGTCAGACGTAACAACCCAATGTTTGGGTAGTTTTTGTGTTACCCGGCTCCTGGGTCAGACGTAACAACCCAATGTTTGGGTAGTTTTTGTGTTACCCAGCTCCTGGGTCAGACGTAACAACCCAATGTTTGGGTAGTTTTTGTGTTACCCGGCTCCTGGGTCAGACGTAACAACCCAGTGTTTGGGTTGTTTTTTTGTGTTACCCAGTTCCTGGGTCAGACGTAACAACCCAGTGTTTGGGTAGTTATTGTGTTACCCAGCTCCTGGGTCAGACGTAACAACCCGGTGTTTGGGAGGTTTTTGTGTTACCCAGCTCCTGGGTCAGACGTAACAACCCAGTGTTTGGGTAGTTATTGTGTTACCCAGCTCCTGGGTCAGACGTAACAACCCAATGTTTGGGTAGTTTTTGTGTTACCCGGCTCCTGGGTCAGACGTAACAACCCAGTGTTTGGGTTGTTTTTTTGTGTTACCCAGTTCCTGGGTCAGACGTAACAACCCAGTGTTTGGGTAGTTATTGTGTTACCCAGCTCCTGGGTCAGACGTAACAACCCAGTGTTTGGGTAGTTATTGTGTTACCCAGTTCCTGGGTCAGACGTAACAACCCAGTGTTTGGGTAGTTATTGTGTTACCCAGCTCCTGGGTCAGATGTAACAACCCAGTGTTTGGGTAGTTATTGTGTTACCCAGTTCCTGGGTCAGACGTAACAACCCAGTGTTTGGGTAGTTTTTGTGTTACCCAGCTCCTGGGTCAGACGTAACAACCCAGTGTTTGGGTAGTTATTGTGTTACCCAGCTCCTGGGTCAGACGTAACAACCCAGTGTTTGGGTAGTTATTGTGTTACCCAGCTCCTGGGTCAGACGTAACAACCCAGTGTTTGGGAAGTTTTTGTGTTACCCAGCTTCTGGGTCAGACGTAACAACCCAGTTTTTGGGTAGTTATTGTGTTACCCAGCTCCTGGGTCAGATGTAACAACCCAGTGTTTGGGTAGTTATTGTGTTACCCAGCTCCTGGGTCAGACGTAACAACCCAGTTTTTGGGTAGTTATTGTGTTACCCAGCTCCTGGGTCAGACGTAACAACCCAGTGTTTGGGTAGTTATTGTGTTACCCAGCTCCTGGGTCAGATGTAACAACCCAGTGTTTGGGTAGTTATTGTGTTACCCAGCTCCTGGGCCAGACATAACAACCCAGTGTTTGGGAAGTTATTGTGTTACCCAGCTCCTGGGTCAGACGTAACAACCCAGTGTTTGGGTAGTTATTGTGTTACCCAGCTCCTGGGTCAGATGTAACAACCCAGTGTTTGGGTAGTTATTGTGTTACCCAGCTCCTGGGTCAGACGTAACAACCCAGTTTTTGGGTAGTTATTGTGTTACCCAGCTCCTGGGTCAGATGTAACAACCCAGTGTTTGGGTAGTTATTGTGTTACCCAGCTCCTGGGCCAGACGTAACAACCCAGTGTTTGGGAAGTTATTGTGTTACCCAGCTCCTGGGTCAGACGTAACAACCCAGTGTTTGGGTAGTTATTGTGTTACCCAGCTCCTGGGTCAGACGTAACAACCCAGTTTTTGGGTAGTTATTGTGTTACCCAGCTCCTGGGTCAGACGTAACAACCCAGTGTTTGGGTAGTTATTGTGTTACCCAGCTCCTGGGTCAGACGTAACAACCCAGTTTTTGGGTAGTTATTGTGTTACCAAGCTCCTGGGTCAGACGTAACAACCCAGTGTTTGGGTAGTTATTGTGTTACCCAGCTCCTGGGCCAGACGTAACAACCCAGTTTTTGGGTAGTTATTGTGTTACCAAGCTCCTGGGTCAGACGTAACAACCCAGTGTTTGGGTAGTGTGCGATCTCTTCAGGAGAGAGCAGTGCAGCTTTGTCAAATTGGTACATGTCTTCAGTAATATAGGTTAGAGTATGTTTTATTTTATCTAAAAATTCGTTATTGTTCTTTATATCATTTAATTTTATGCAAAGCAATATACAGGGGCGAGATGTGTCACCTAAACGAGTGTTGCGTCTGTGCTTTCAAGTGATGTAAACGCCTGATACCTTCCATAAAATTTTATGATTTTATTAAAAAAGATAGAGAATATAAAACCTTGGGTGTTAAAATATGTTCTCAGAACTGTACACTTATTGTTTATGTACAGGTTATGGAGTCAGTGAGAGCATTTTTCAGCTATGAGTGAAATGCTGGACGGCGGGCTGAAGTTAGCAGTTTCCCACCAAACGCGAGCCATCTCTGGCACGGCCCTTGGGTTGAAAACAACCTAAATTGTGTTGTTTTTTTTAGCAGTGTTTTTTACAGTGCAGAACAGAACAATAGAAGCATGTGATGAGCTTAATTCTTGAATGTCTTATATTTCAGTCTAATTACCCAATATTTGGGTATGCTGTTTTTTATTCTAACACGCTAACATCGAAATCAAGTGTCCCAAATCAATCCCTTATGAGGCAGCTGTCTATGTAGGCAGCTCAATAGGCTTTGGAACAAAAAAGCTTTTCAACATGTTAATAATGATTTTTCAATCACAATCTGAAGGAGAGATACAGATATGTATGTCCATTAGAATGAATACATTTGTGAGTCGGGCCAATGTGTCAGAGGTCATGTGATCGGAGCGGTGCCGCAAGAAGGAGGGATGGTAGAAGGAATGGAGACAGGAGAGGAGGACAAGAACCATTAACCCTAAGAACATACCTGACCACTGGACCTTCAGAGCGTGACCGCGTACATCTCCACTGTAGGAGTGTGTCTGTGTGGAGGAGCAGAGATAGGCGGCAGATGCTGATCATCCTGCAGCAATGCACTGCAGTGGATTTAGAGGGGTCCTGTTATGCTCATTTACAGGTTCATAATTTTGTTTATGGCGTCTACTAGAATATGTTTACATCTTTTAAAGGGGTCATGACATGATTTTTAAAAATTATTATTTTAATATGTTCCTTGAGATTCATTTATAATGTTAATAAAGTAATAAACAGTATCCCACTCCATATTGCATTAATTATTTATCCATATAAAACCATATTTTACTGACAAAGCATTATGAAATAATTTACTTAGAATTTGTAATGAAGCTGCAAATCCAACAAAGCTGACTGCTTCATCTGTCAACAAAAGTTTCTTTGCAAATGCTCCGAACAAACATAAAATCCTCTGACGCTATCTTGGACTCCATTAAAATAATACACAAACAAACTGTCTAAACTAGACGCGTCAAAGCAAGCATTCTTTCAATCCATTTGTCCTGTTGTTGTATGGAATATGTCACAAACTGAATGCACATCTGCATCTGTATACTGTATCAGTGTAGACAGCATCAGTGATTGTAATGGTTTCCAGTGTAGGCAAATGTTAGCCGTTAAGCGACTACAGGCCAGTGGGTGGAGCCTATTGTGCGATTACGTAAAACTATTCGTCAATGTCTTGCTCTGGAAGCAAGAATGTGCAAATATATTTGCACAAATCTGATAATATCCAAACATAATATCCAAAGTTTTTTTTTTTTTTTTTTGAGCTTTTTTTAAAATAGGTGCACTGTAAAAATTAAGTTGAGTTAACTTAAAATAAGGCAACCAGCTGCAAAAAAGCATTTTTCAAAGCATCGGTCGAAATTTTGACAAATAATTTTTGAAAGTTAACTTATTTGATTAAGTTGGTTATACCTTCCTCAGCAAGTTCATCTAACTACCAGCCCAACTCAAAGAAACGAGTAACTACAGAGGCCTGAAGTTTAGTAAACTCAAAAAGCTTTGTAGCTGGTTGCATAACTTTAAGTTTACTTAACTTTCTCCAAATATCTCACCAAATAACGCTCTGTTTTAGCTTTGATTTCTTTAAAACCTGCCTTCTGAAAAGCACAGTCTGCTCTGATTGGTCAGCCACCACCAGTCTGTTGTGATTGGCCTACCAGTTAAAGAATGTGTCGGGCAACTGCATTTAAACAGGCTTGTTGTAGAGATTGAAGGCTTATTCTCTCTGCCAAAAAGTTAATGAATTTCCATGAACAGGATGGATTTTGCTGGTTGAGCTGGTTGACAATCATCGTACTTTTTGCTGGTAAAGCTGGTTAACTAGCTTGGCCCTTCTGGTTGACAAGCGGTTTCCCATAGGAAAGAATTGCAAATGAGATCTCATTAGTCTTAATTGTTTTTCCTAGACAGCAATGCAATTAAATGGATTTTTCTCCTGAGCAAGAGATTCAGGTTATCTCACGTGTTTGGTTAGTTTCAGACGAAATATCAAACGGTGTTTGGTCAAGTTACCAAAGTCTGATTTCAAACTCAACTTACAAACTCAAACATTTACATTGTGCATTTGGCAGATGCTTTTATTTAAAGCGACTTGAATATATGCATTTTATCAGTTCATTCATTCTAGAGCCATGCTATAGTCTTTGAGCTACTGTAATGCTTTTATCATGACATTCTCCCAAATTCTCCCCTCTTTCTTAGCTATATCTTGGCTGTATTCTCATTTGTGTCTATTTTTATTTCTTCAAAGGATTTGTAAGAGAAACATCTGAAAAAAGATTGAAACAGTACGCCATCTAAACAACTGAGAAAAAGCTGAGCAATTGTTTTGTTGTTGAGGAGATTCAGTCTGTTCCTCATATAACACAATCATACGGCTCCTATGGACTACTTTTATGGTACTTTTTGTCTCTTATGGAGCTTGACGATGCAAATCACCATCCATTAGACATTCTGCCTTACATCTGCTTCATTTCACGGAAAACAAAATAATATGGGGTTGGAATGGCATGGAGGGTATGAAAATACTCATTTTCTTTGAGTAAACAATAGCACTTTTAAGCATACAAATCCTTAAACAGCACAAACCCATAGAATGATTGTGAGTGTTGGTCAGACTGATGCAGTGGCCTGTATGTGTTCATTGGCAGCGCTTTGATGCTATAGAGGCGATTACTGATCCGTGGATGCCTGTCTTTGATGCTTGACTCCATGGAATCACTACAAGACACTGGCCCACATTTCCTAAATGAAGGAGGACAGAAGAGATGAAAGATTGAGGCTCTGTTCCAAAACCCACTGAGCTGGACAGTATTTTAAGGCATAATTGATGCAGTCTTTTCCAGCAGGTATTCAGGGATAGTTTTATTCGGCAAGGACACAATAAATTGATCAAAGGGACAATAAAGACATTTAAACTGTTACAAATATTTCTATTTCAAATAAATGCTTTTCTGCCATGATAACCCTTGGAGTGTTTGGCATGGTAATGGACATGTCAATGTTAATATGGTTGGTCTGGGCAGAATAGCTCTGCTTGCTGCTGCTGCTGTTGTTTATTGCTGCTGCTGCTGATGATTATTGCTGCTGCTGTTGGTTATTGCTGCTGCTGCTGTTGGTTATTGCTGCTGCTGATGATTATTGTTGCTGCTGTTGGTTATTGCTGCTGCTGTTGGTTATTGCTGCTGCTGATGATTATTGCTGCTGCTGTTGGTTATTGGTGCTGCTGTTGGTTATTGCTGCTGCTGCTGTTGGTTATTGCTGCTGCTGTTGGTTATTGCTGCTGCTGATGATTATTGCTGCTGCTGTTGGTTATTGGTGCTGCTGCTGTTGGTTATTGCTGCTGCTGTTGGTTATTGCTGCTGCTGATGATTATTGCTGCTGCTGTTGGTTATTGCTGCTGCTGCTGTTGGTTATTGCTGCTGCTGTTGGTTATTGCTGCTGCTGATGATTATTGCTGCTGCTGTTGGTTATTGGTGCTGCTGTTGGTTATTGCTGCTGCTGATGATTATTGCTGCTGCTGTTGGTTATTGGTGCTGCTGCTGTTGGTTATTGCTGCTGCTGTTGGTTATTGCTGCTGCTGATGATTATTGCTGCTGCTGTTGGTTATTGCTGCTGCTGATGGTTATTGCTGCTGCTGTTGGTTATTGCTGCTGCTGTTGGTTATTGCTGCTGCTGATGATTATTGCTGCTGCTGTTGGTTATTGGTGCTGCTGCTGTTGGTTATTGCTGCTGCTGTTGGTTATTGCTGCTGCTGATGATTATTGCTGCTGCTGTTGGTTATTGCTGCTGCTGCTGTTGGTTATTGCTGCTGCTGTTGGTTATTGCTGCTGCTGATGATTATTGCTGCTGCTGCTGGTTATTGGTGCTGCTGTTGGTTATTGCTGCTGCTGTTGGTTATTGCTGCTGCTGCTGTTGGTTATTGCTGCTGCTGTTGGTTATTGCTGCTGCTGATGGTTATTGCTGCTGCTGATGATTATTGCTGCTGCTGATGATTATTGCTGCTGCTGTTGGTTATTGCTGCTGCTGTTGGTTATTGCTGCTGCTGATGATGATTATTGCTGCTGCTGTTGGTTATTGCTGCTGCTGTTGGTTATTGCTGCTGCTGTTGGTTATTGCTGCTGCTGTTGGTTCCCATTCAGTCAGTCACGTTCGACGTTACGTCGATACTGACGTAATGGGGTCTCGCTAGGGAGCCCAATCACCTCCAAGGATACAAAACAAGCCAATGGGAATTGGCCTGTGAGATTTACATGCCGGGCCCCTCCCCCGGCATCCGGGTATAAATAGGGCCGGCATACTCACCTTCATTCATACTTTTGCTTCGGAGCCGATCGGCTGATCATCCTTTCACCTCCTCAAAGAGTGAATTTCTGAACTAAGAGAGCAAACAGCAATTTTAATTGCTAAGGACTCGGTCCTGAAAACAGCAATTTTAATTGCTTTTACTGTCTGTTCTCTGGTGGCTGCTTGTATCTCTCCAGCTGGTTGGGAAGGCACGCTCAGCGGTGGGTGTGACGGTGCGCTGCCCACAGGACGGTGCTGCACTCATCCCTGTGTGCTTCGGTTGGTGAGGTATTCTAAAAGAGCAAGCACGGGCGATCAGCGTCTTTTTCAAGATGTCTTTTCGTCCGTGTGTTTCTGGATGCGGACGTTTCCTGACTTCCTCTGACGGCTACGATCACTGTCTCACGTGTTTGGGGAAACCCCACGCTGAGGCAGCGCTCGTGGATGGTACATGCCCTCATTGCGAGAGCATGTCCATGTTGGCATTGAGATCGCGACTCTCTTTCTTTAAAAGAAATGAGAGTCCCCTCTGTTACTACCCCAGCACCAGCGGCTGTAGCGGCTGTAGCGGCCGCTGGCCAGGTTAGTACTCTGGGAGATCTGAGGGTTACAGTGGGAGCTACTTTGTCGGGTCCGTCCCCACAAACCTCCCACTCCTCTGCAATGCCATGTGCCGTCGAGCTGCCGGCTGCTGCCGCGGGGCCCTCCTCGGGGGTGCCTTGTGTCACTTTCGGCGCTCCGGAGGAGGATCAGATGTCGCTCGCTGCATCGGGGAGTGGGTTTGCTGGTTCAGAGGAAGACGAAGACTTCGAGCTTCCGCCCTCAGGGGCGGTCGCTCAGTCTGAGGCGGACTCTGAATTGGCGGCCATGCTTGCCCGGGCCGCCGCAGGCGTCGGTCTCGTGTGGAACCCTCCACCGTGTCCTGAGCACTCGCGGTTGGATGATTGGTTTCTGGGCTAGGGGCGCGGTTCTCAGCCGCGTCCCGCCCCAGTGCCTTTCTTCCCGGAAGGGCATGAGGAGCTCCAGAAGACGTGGATGGCCCCTCACACGGCCAGAAACCGTTCTTCTGCCTCCTCCACTCTCACTACCCTCGATGGTGGGGCTGCCAAGGGGTACGCGGAGGTCCCGCAGTTGGAACGTGCGATTGCGGTGCACTTGTGCCCGCAGTCCGCGGCCACCTGGCGGAACCGTCCGCGTCTCCCGTCCAAGGCGGGTAAGACCACGGCCGCTCTCGCGGCCGAGGCTTACTCAGCTGCTGGACAGGCAGCCTCCGCCCTGCATGCCATGGCCATCTTGCAGGTCCATCAGGCGAAAGCTCTTAAGGAGCTGCACGAGGGTAGTGCTGATCCAGGGTTGCTGCAAGAGCTACGCACGGCGCGCGCCCTGGGTCAAACGATGTCCACCCTGGTGGTCCAGGAACGACATCTTTGGTTGGACCTGGCTGAGATGAGGGAGGTTGACAAAGCTCGCTTTCTTGACGCCCCCATCCTCCAGGCCGGCCTCTTCGGCGACACTGTCGAGGACTTCGCTCAGCAGTTCTAGGCAGTGCAAAGGCAGACAGAGGCCATAAAACACATCCTGCCCCGGCGTGATGATGCCACCAATCCGCCACGGGCTGCGCCTCCGTCTGCTCCTCGCCGAGGGCGTCCTCCTGCGGCTAAGGCTTCCGGGAGATCGGACTCGTCCCTTCCTCCCCGAGCTTCCTGCAGGAAGACCACGCCCCCCGCCCAGACCGCCAAGCCTTCTTCTAAGAAGAAGAAAGGCGAGAAGCGGCCCTGAGACGGGAGACCCGGTGGTTTTTGGAGACTGCTCTGTGGGAGACGGTGACCGCACCGCTCCTTCCCCCGGGAGAGGGCCCGGGGGAGAATCCTGTGTTCTGTTCCGCCGCTGGCCCCAGTGCCAGCGGTACCCACATTTTCACAAGAGCAATTTCCAAAAACCTCTGGGTCATATAAGAAGGTCTGCGCTGGGGGTGAGCGCCCTCTCTCTCAGCCGTTCCTTCCTTCGCCACGGGCAGGGTCTTGGCGCCCCGGGAACGCACCGCCTTCCCACGCCACCCTGCCCACTCGGAGCCATGTGAGTGGACTCCACTCACAGCCTCGACCTCGGGGCGCACTGCCTCCCGAGTCAGGCCACAGTGCTCCATGCTGCCCCCCCGTGGGTACTTCTGTTGTCCGGATGGTTCCACTCGTACGGTGCTTGGAGGCGTGGCTACGCCTTCCCAACCCGTCCCGTTGGCTCATTCGGACAGTCAGACTCGGCTACGCGATTCAGTTCGCCAGGCGTCCACCCAGGTTCAGCGCCGTTCTGTTCACCTCAGTGACAGGTCCCAACGCTTCTGTCCTGCGGGCGGAAATTGCGGTGCTTTTGGCGAAGGACGCAATAGAGCCTGTCCCTCCAGCCGAGATGAAGTCTGGGTTTTACAGCCCTTACTTCATAGTACCCAAGAAAGGCGGGGGGTTACGGCCAATCCTGGACTTGCGCGTCTTGAACCGGGCCCTTCACAGGCTCCCGTTCAAGATGCTCACGGTGAAACGCATTCTCACGTGTGTTCACACCCAGGATTGGTCTGCAGCTATCGACCTGAAGGACGCGTACTTTCATGTCTCGATCCTTCCTCGACACAGACCGTTCCTACGGTTTGCGTTCGAGGGGCGGGCATATCAGTACAGGGTCCTACCCTTCGGGCTGTCCCTGTCTCCTCGCGTCTTTACCAAAGTCGCAGAGGGGACCCTTGCCCCACTCAGGGAAGTGGGCGTTCGCATCCTCAACTATCTCGACGACTGGCTCATTTTGGCCCAGTCACGAGAGCAGTTGTGCGAACACAGGGACCTGGTGCTCAGGCACCTCAGCCAGTTGGGGCTTCGGGTCAACCGGGAGAAGAGCAAGCTCTGCCCCGTGCAGAGCATCTCTTTTCTCGGTGTGGAGCTGGACTCGGTCAATATGACAGCACGTCTCACCAACGAGCGTGCACAGTCGGTGCTGAACTGCCTGAACTCGTTCTCGCGGAAAACAGCGGTCCCACTGAAACAATTTCAGAGGCTCCTGGGGCATATGGCATCCGCAGCCGCGGTCACGCCGCTCGGATTGCTTCATATGAGACCGCTTCAGCACTGGCTGCACGACCGGGTCCCGAGGTGGGCATGGCACCGTGGCTCACTCCGTGTGGTCATCACACCGAGTTGCCGCCACACATGCAGCCCGTGGTCGGACATTGCTTTTCTACGGGCCGGGGTGCCCCTAGTGCAAGTGTCCAGGCATGTTGTTGTCACAACAGATGCCTCTGCCACCGGCTGGGGTGCCATATGCAGTGGCCAGTCGGCGTCGGGGTCCTGGACGGGATCTCATCGCCATTGGCATATCAACTGCCTCGAGTTGCTGGCAGTACTCCTTGCGCTGCGCCGGATTCGACCGCTGCTGCAGGGCAAGCATGTACTGGTCCGGACGGACAACACATCGGCGGTAGCGTATATCAACCACCAGGGTGGTCTACGCTCCCATCGCATGTCGCAACTCGCCCGCCATCTCCTTCTGTGGAGTCAGCGCCGACTCAGGTCGCTGCGCGCCTCCTACATCCCGGGCGAGCTCAATCGTGCGGCCAACGCGCTCTCACGACAGCTCACGCTCCCGGGGGAATGGAGACTCCACCCCCAGGCGGTCCAGCTGTTATGGAGCCGGTTCGGGGAAGCACAGGTGGACCTGTTCGCTTCTCTGGAATCCGCCCATTTCCAGTTGTTTTTATTCGCTGACCGAGGGGACCCTCGGCACGGATGCACTGGCACACAGCTGGCCCCGGGGCCTACGCAAGTATGCGTTTCCCCCAGTGAGCCTCCTTGCACAGACACTGTGCAAGGTCAGGGAGGACGAGGAGCAGGTCTTGCTAGTTGCGCCGTACTGGCCCAACCGGACCTGGTTCCCGGAACTCATGCTCCTCGCGACAGCCCATCCCTGGCGCATTCCCCTGAGGCAGGATCTCCTCTCTCAGGGGCAGGGCACCATATGGCACCCGCGTCCCGACCTGTGGAACCTCCACGTGTTGGTTCCTGGACGGGACGCGGCAGACTTGAGTGACCTACCGCCCGCGGTAGTCGACACCATCACTTCGGCCCGAGCCCCCTCGACGAGGCGCGCTTACGCTTTGAAGTGGAGTCTGTTCGCTGAGTGGTGTTCCTCCCGCAGGGAGGACCCCCGGAAATGCCCGGTCGGTGTTGTGCTTTCCTTCCTTCAAGAGGGTTTGGAACGGAGGCTGTCCCCTTCCACCCTGAAGGTCTATGTGGCCGCCATCGCAGCACATCACGATGTGCTCGACGGCAAGTCACTAGGGAAGCACGACCTGATCATCAGGTTCCTCAGAGGCGCCAGGAGGTTGAATCCCCCTAGGCCTCGCCTCATTCCCTCCTGGGATCTCTCCATCGCCCTCTTGGGCCTTCGGGGAGCTCCCTTCGAGCCCCTTGAGTCAGTCGAGCTGAAACATCTGTCTCTTAAGACAGTGCTCCTGACCGCGCTCGCCTCCTTCAAGAGGGTTGGGGACCTGCAAGCATTTTTGGTCAGCGATTCGTGCCTGGAATTCGGGCCGGACTACTCTCGAGTCACCTTGAGACCCCGGCCTGGATATGTGCCCAAGGTTCCCACCACTCCCTTCAGGGACCAGGTGGTGAACCTGCAAGCACTGCCCCCGGAGGAGGCAGACCCAGCCCTTGCGTTGCTGTGTCCCGTTCGTGCTCTGCGCGTTTACGTGGACCGCACGCAGAGCTTCAGAAGCTCTGAGCAGCTCTTAGTCTGTTTTGGAGGTCAGCAGAAGGGGAAGGCTGTCTCCAAGCAGAGGCTGGCCCACTGGATAGTGGATGCCATCGCCTTGGCGTACCAGTCCCAAGGCGAGCCGTGCCCTCTCGGGTTGCGAGCTCACTCCACTCGGGGTGTTGCTTCCTCCTGGGCGTTGGCGCACGGCGCCTCTGTTGCAGACATCTGCAGAGCTGCAGGCTGGGCGACACCAAACACATTCGTGAGGTATTATAACCTCCGAGTGGAACTGGTGTCCACCCGTGTGCTTTCTACTCGTAGTTAGCCATGGGTGTTCGCTTGCTGTGCCATTTCCCTCGGGAGAGGGAATGCGAGCACTTTTTCTGCTCCTCAGTTCAGTTCCCCGTAACGGCGAACCCTGTGGAGTTCCTCCTGCATCTTGCGGCAGCCAGACGTGGCGGAGGCGTCCGGCGCTAGGTCCAGTACTCGTGTGTATGCCCAGTTGGTCTGCCCTTGTACTGGGCTAGATGCCCATATGCTGTGATTCCCCTCGGGTAATCCCATATGAGATTGTCCACGGTAAGGTTTCCCTGACGGTAAACCCGTGTCTTTCCCTGGGCGGCTTCGCTTTTGCCCTGTCTCTGATTGCTAGTCGTTCCTCCCGAAAGGTAGGACCTACATCAGAGATCTTCCATATGCGTTACTGTTCTCAGACCAGTCCATATGTGTCTCCACACGTTACCTCCCTTCGGGCAGGGTGTGGTCTCCGTAGCTTTCCCCTCCTCGGGGAACGCTTTCCTGGCGTTTTTGTCGTTGCTGGAAAACGAGGGATTGAGTTCCGAAGCACTCTCCCCCGTGGTGTAGGAACAGCAGCTTCGACTTCTCCACGGTAATGCCCTGTCCTCTCCATCCCACCGGTATGGAAGACATTCCTGGGCTTACTCTGGGCGCTGGAGGGTTGCGAGTATGGGCCGCATTTGCACTTGGCATGCCTCAGCCTGCCAGCACCTGCCTCCCTAACACTCGTAACGTGGTTCAGTTGCTATGGCGTTTTCCACGGGACCCCATTACGTCAGTATCGACGTAACGTCGAACGTGACTGACTGAATGGGAACGTCTAGGTTACTAATGTAACCCCCGTTCCCAGAAGGAGGGAACGGAGACGTTACGTTCCCTTGCCATAGCTTTGTGCCACCGCTGAGCGGCCAGATACCTATCTCGGCTCCTCAGCAAAAATATGAATGAAGGTGAGTATGCCGGCCCTATTTATACCCGGATGCCGGGGGAGGGGCCCGGCATGTAAATCTCACAGCCCAATTCCCATTGGCTTGTTTTGTATCCTTGGAGGTGATTGGGCTCCCTAGCGAGACCCCATTACGTCAGTATCGACGTAACGTCTCCGTTCCCTCCTTCTGGGAACGGGGGTTACATTAGTAACCTAGACGTTATTGCTGCTGCTGATGATGATTATTGCTGCTGCTGTTGGTTATTGCTGCTGATGATTATTATTGCTGCTGCTGTTGGTTATTGCTGCTGCTGATGATGATTATTGCTGCTGCTGTTGGTTATTGCTGCTGCTGTTGGTTATTGCTGCTGCTGTTGGTTATTGCTGCTGCTGATGATGATTATTGCTGCTGCTGTTGGTTATTGCTGCTGCTGATGATGATTATTGCTGCTGCTGTTGGTTATTGCTGCTGCTGTTGATTATTGCTGCTGCTGTTGGTTATTGCTGCTGCTGTTGGTTATTGCTGCTGCTGTTGGTTATTGCTGCTGCTGATGATGATTATTGCTGCTGCTGTTGGTTATTGCTGCTGCTGTTGGTTATTGCTGCTGCTGATGATGATTATTGCTGCTGCTGTTGGTTATTTCTGCTGCTGATGATTATTGCTGCTGCTGTTGGTTATTGCTGCTGCTGATGATTATTGCTGCTGCTGCTGATGATTATTGCTGCTGCTGTTGGTTATTGCTGCTGATGATGATTATTGCTGCTGCTGTTGTTATTGGTGCTGCTGTTGGTTATTGCTGCTGCTGTTGGTTATTGCTGCGTCTGCTGATGATTATTGCTGCTGCTGTTGTTATTGGTGCTGCTGCTGTTGGTTATTGCTGCTGCTGTTGTTTATTGCTGCTGCTGCTGTTGGTTATTGCTGCTGCTGTTGGTTATTGGTGCTGCTGTTGGTTATTGCTGCTGCTGATGATTATTGCTGCTGCTGTTGGTTATTGGTGCTGCTGCTGTTGGTTATTGCTGCTGCTGTTGGTTATTGCTGCTGCTGTTGGTTATTGCTGCTGCTGTTGGTTATTGCTGCTGCTGATGATTATTGCTGCTGCTGTTGGTTATTGGTGCTGCTGCTGTTGGTTATTGCTGCTGCTGTTGGTTATTGCTGCTGCTGATGATTATTGCTGCTGCTGATGATTATTGCTGCTGCTGTTGGTTATTGCTGCTGCTGCTGTTGGTTATTGCTGCTGCTGTTGGTTATTGCTGCTGCTGATGATTATTGCTGCTGCTGTTGGTTATTGATGCTGCTGTTGGTTATTGCTGCTGCTGTTGGTTATTGCTGCTGCTGATGATTATTGCTGCTGCTGATGATTATTGCTGCTGCTGATAATTATTGCTGCTGCTGTTGGTTATTGCTGCTGCTGCTGTTGGTTATTGCTGCTGCTGCTGTTGGTTATTGCTGCTGCTGTTGGTTATTGCTGCTGCTGCTGATGATTATTGCTGCTGCTGTTGGTTATTGCTGCTGATGATGATTATTGCTGCTGCTGTTGTTATTGGTGCTGCTGTTGGTTATTGCTGCTGCTGTTGGTTATTGCTGCGTCTGCTGATGATTATTGCTGCTGCTGTTGTTATTGGTGCTGCTGTTGGTTATTGCTGCTGCTGTTGGTTATTGCTGCTACTGCTGTTGGTTATTGCTGCTGCTGATGATTATTGCTGCTGCTGTTGGTTATTGCTGCTGCTGATGATTATTGCTGCTGCTGTTGGTTATTGCTGCTGCTGTTGGTTATTGCTGCTGCTGCTGTTGGTTATTGCTGCTGCTGCTGATGATTATTGCTGCTGCTGTTGGTTATTGCTGCTGCTGCTGATGATTATTGCTGCTGCTGTTGGTTATTGCTGCTGCTGTTGGTTATTGCTGCTGCTGTTGGTTATTGCTGCTGCTGATGGTTATTGCTGCTGCTGACGGTTATTGCTGCTGCTGATGATTATTGCTGCTGCTGTTGGTTATTGCTGCTGCTGCTGTTGTTTATTGCTGCTGCTGGTGGTTATTGCTGCTGCTGATGATGATTATTGCTGCTGCTGTTGGTTATTGCTGCTGCTGCTGTTGGTTATTGCTGCTGCTGATGGTTATTGCTGCTGCTGACGGTTATTGCTGCTGCTGTTGGTTATTGCTGCTGCTGACAGTTATTGCTGCTGCTGACGGTTATTGCTGCTGCTGCTGTTGGTTATTGCTGCTGCTGATGGTTATTGCTGCTGCTGTTGGTTATTGCTGCTGCTGCTGTTGGTTATTACTGCTGCTGCTGTTGGTTATTGCTGCTGCTGATGGTTATTGCTGCTGCTGTTGGTTATTGCTGCTGCTGCTGTTGGTTATTGCTGCTGCTGATGGTTATTGCTGCTGCTGTTGGTTATTGCTGCTGCTGATGGTTATTGCTGCTGCTGTTGGTTATTGCTGCTGCTGACGGTTATTGCTGCTGCTGTTGGTTATTGCTGCTGCTGCTGTTGGTTATTGCTGCTGCTGATGGTTATTGCTGCTGCTGTTGGTTATTGCTGCTGCTGATGGTTATTGCTGCTGCTGTTGGTTATTGCTGCTGCTGATGGTTATTGCTGCTGCTGCTGTTGGTTATTGCTGCTGCTGACGGTTATTGCTGCTGCTGCTGTTGGTTATTGTTGCTGCTGAAGATTATTATTACTGCTGCTGTTGGTTATCACTGCTGCTGATTATTCCTGCTGCTGTTGGTTATTGCTGCTGAGTATTATTGTTGCTGCTGATTATTATTATTATTATTATTATTATTACTGCTGCTGCTGATTATTGCTGCTGTTGCTATTCGTTATTGCTGCTGTCACTGCAGAGCAAGTACGGGACTTTTGACTGCCAATACATACATGACACGCTGCTGCTGTACAAAGCATACGTGAATTGCCCGTAGCAGATCTATACAGTTGGAGCTGGGGAAGGTGGAGAATTTCTGAAAGCAGGCTGCAAACTGCTACAGCAAATGCTGACCAAGTATTTGAAAACTGTACCCTATAGAATGATGTGATTGCAAGCAGATTGTGCCATCTAGAGCTTCATCACTGAACTTTGTAAATTCTGAAAATACGGATAAAACAAAACAGAGTATTGAAGCATCACAACTGATTGCGACATTGATAATAATAGGAAATGTTTCTTGAGCAGCAAATCAGCATCACAGCAGCTAACAAAAATGTTTTAAGAACATTTTGTTAACGTTTTCATTAGCATTTGAATATATGTTTTTTTGTGCTAATGTTTTCAAAACATTATTACAGACCAGAGAACTCTGAACCCGTTCCCTGTTAGATGGGATATTACAATGATTTCTAAAGGATTATGTGACACAGAAGACTGGAGTAATTGCTGAAAATTCAGCTTTGATCAAAGGAATAAAATACATTTTACAATATATTCACATGAAATAATCAAACTGAAATAATATTTCGCAATATTACAGTTTTTACTATATTTTTGATTAAATAAATGCAGCCTCGGTGAGCAGAAAAGGCTTCAAAAACATACAAATGGTCGGTCTGTTCTGAAATAGTCATAGATGGCAAGAAAAACAATGCTAAATGCAAAAAATAAAATGCAATTAATTATATACATTTAAATTATATACATATATTTTATATATACATTCAAATTATATACATATATTTCATTCAAAGTGCCTTACTGTAATCACAATTTCTGCATGTAATAAAAAAAAAAAAAAAAACTGTAACATCAAAAACATCTGTGAACTGCTGGTTTGAGATACCTTCATTTACCTAGTTCATTTTCCCCTGTTTTTAATATAAAAAGTATAAAAATGACTAAAACTAAAATTAAAATAAAGCTAAATATAATATATATATATAAAATATTGTGTTATATATATATATATATATATATATATATATATATATATATATATATATATATATATATATATATATATAAACACTAATTAAAAAGGCAAAAGCACATAACAAAGTTTGAAAACTTAAACTAAAATCAAAATGAAAACTGAAAATGCTATATCAAAATATTAATAAATATAATAGTATATAAATAATACTTTAAAAAACACTGAAGGGGTGCTGATATTTCCAAATGAGGTTCTATTTCTGTGAGGATAATGTCTTAGATGGCAGTTTCGTATGTAGGAAGCAGACAAGGCCACTCAGTGGGTTTTGGAACGGAGCCTGAAAGCGAGAAGGTTTTAGTCGGAGGATTTAGGGGATTTATAAAGGAAGTCGAGAGTGTTGCTATAGAGGTGTGGAAATGGACATATGCTAAGCTGAAGGGGGGTGAGGCTGAAATGCGGGACCCCCTGCTTTACGTGTCATCTGTCGGCATAGGATGATGGGTAGAGAATGAAGGAGGCTGGATGGGTGCAGTATAGAGAAAAGACAAGACGTGAAACAAACACAGGATTTCTACATTTTACCTGCTAAGATCAGTGTCAAATGCAGAACAAATACATCACATTCCCTGCCAGGCAATGAGTTGGTTTGATGGATCGGACAGGCCCGTCAGCGCACTTGGCAGGCTTTGCATGCATATGGAAGAATACCTGATATGATTTGATTTTTGTTCATCTAACTGTCAGAAAGGAAAATGACCCACAGACGAGAACAAGCACTCCAAAGTTCACCCAAAAAGAATGTTCCGAGTTCAAAATAAGTAAGATCAACACGAATAAACATTTGCAATTGATTTTAGTTACGACAAGTATCCAAACAACAGTGAGAAAAGATACAGGACTTACAAACTTAACTTGTATTGAACCCAGAAGAAATGAACCCAATTTCAAATAAAAACAGTAGAATGTCAATTAACAGCTTGCATGATATTATTCATAAGATATTTTGTTTGGTTGTGTCTCTCAGGGTCTGATGTTTGTGTTTTATGTCGTGTTAAACGTCATTCTGAGTGTCTCTCAAACCTTTAAGTGCAATCAGGGACTGTCAAGTTAATAGGCACTACTTGGGCTCATCCACAGCCTTAATAAGCTTGAGTCCATTAAGATCATCCAAAGATTAGATAAACGAATTACCAACATCCTTCCAACAACATCCTTAAGAGGATTGCATGAGAGGCGAACATCTACAGGCAAATCCTTGGATTGGACAGACTGTTCGTCATACGGCTTTCGCAACACCATCCACGACTTTCGATGGATGTACTTGGTTTTCTAGTCTTTCATCATTACTGGATAAGGAGTTTACAAAAATTTTATAGAGGTTTCTAGGGATGATTTCCAA
Organism: Chanodichthys erythropterus; assembly: GCF_024489055.1. NCBI lineage: Eukaryota > Metazoa > Chordata > Actinopteri > Cypriniformes > Xenocyprididae > Chanodichthys > Chanodichthys erythropterus. The sequence goes on along the minus strand of NC_090222.1, from coordinate 38,576,156 downwards.
TTGTTTGATACATGAATTCCTGAAATTAATAGATTTAATATTATATTTAATTATATAATAATGTTTACAAAAATAAAGTTTATAAAAAAGGCACATTAATAAAATAAATACATAAGAATGATAATAAGAATAAATCATATATAATAAATAAATAATAGCAAATTGCAGATCAAATATGTGATTGCTTAAATAATATTTACAAAAGGCAAATAATAAAATAATGAAATAAGAATAAAAATGAGAATAAATAAATAATATATTGTTAGCAAATTTGAGGATCAAAACTAATATATATAATATATATATATATATATATATATATATATATATATATATATATATATATATATATATATATATATATAAATATATATAAAAATAGAGAGAGAGAGAGAGATTAATTTCAAAAATAATTTTAATAATATAAAATACTAATATATCCATATCTATCTGTCTGTCTGTCTGTCTGTCTTCTAATCTATACTGTATACTATAATAATACTATAAAAAATAATTATATATCCATATTCTCATAACTTTTAAGAATAATTTCCATGACATTTCCAGGCCTTTTATTTATTTATTTATTTATTACTATTTTATGATATATAATATAATATAATATAATATAATATAATATAATATAATATAATATAATATAATATAATATAATATAATGTGGATGCTTAATAATATTTACAGAAGGAAAATAATTATAAATTAAACAGTTCAAAACTATACAGTACACTCTAAAAAATGCTGGGTTGTTTCAACCCAAATTTGGGTCAAATATGGACAAACCCAACCATTGGGTTAAAAAACGCATTTAAAAATGTAACCCAGTGGTTGGGTTTGTCCATTTATATATATATATATATTAAATATATGCATAAAATATATATATTAAAAAATAAATATTTAATAATAATAATATAATCTAAAATAATAAATTCTCATAACTTTGAAGAATAATTTCCGTTACTTTTTTTTTCTATTTTCAAAGCTATTTTAAGAGAAGCTGTTTAGATCATGTTTGAGTTCATATTGAAATCTCTGATCTGAGCACAGTTTGAGACTTCGTTGAGATCTCTTCTGAAACTCAAACGAGAGATCACTGGAGTCATTTTCTTAGGAGAAACAGGAGACTCTATCATAAGCCGTCTGTAAAGAGATTTGTGGTGCTTCTTTCCTATGGGAAAGCACATTAAACATGGTTTATGTTTCTCTAATAGCACCTAATATGATGACTATAAATCCAGCGATTTGAATAATGGCCAGCCCCGAAGCAATTTTAATGCAATAAATGCATGAAGAGAAACACAAAAAAGGACTGAATCAGATTAGAGCTCATTATGCTGAGAACACTAAAGGCCTATTCAAGCTCCGCAAACACACAACCTTTGCCAAGGCGAAGGTAAGACATGAGTTTTCTAAACACCTAAATGTGAAGATTATATAAAAGCCACAACAAATGCTGCTTTGATAGCAATCCCAGGACATTCTTAGATTTTAAAGAAACAGTTCAACCAAAAATGAATTTGAAAATGAATGCATATTATTCTGTCAAAATTTATATGCACCTTTAAAGCTGTAAAAATGGAAAAAAATCAGTATAAAAAGCACATGGAAGTAGTCCATTAAAGCCAAACTTTAAGACATGTCATTATTCACTGAAAATTCCTCTTCGTCACAAAGCTAATCTTCCCATTTCCCTCCACAAAGCTATCATGTGACCTCAGAATTTATGTGTTTGACATCATTATGAGCTTTTGAGGGCTTCAAATATGATCTTTTTGTGTTAATTCTGGGGTGAATTACTCTGGCCTTTTCTTTAAATAGCCAATAGAGTGCAAAAGTCGGGTTCCGGAAGTAAAATTTTCTCCATAGGGAAATTGATTTTGAACAAGGTTGTTAATCGATGGTATTTGCTTCTGTTGAAACCGTCAGCCTGCATTATTTCAACTTATTTTTTAAAATAATCTTGTTTAACTGTGGAATTCATGGTGAAAACTATTGCAACACATTGTAATTGAAAAACTACATTACCCATGATGCTTTACAGAAAATTCCACCAATCAGAGAGTCGAAACAAGCAACACTTGCCAAAAGATCTTGTTAACTCGTCTCGTTTTGTCTCTCCATCAGTGTCGACTCCGGTTTGAACAATGTAAGGCTGAACACTTTCCTCATTTTGGCTGTGTGAGATTCTCCAGCTTTGTTTTTGTTGAGCTGTTAAAGCTCCGCCCTTTTCTGGAAAGGGGGCGGGAGCAGCAGCTCATTTGCATTTAAAGGGACACACACATAAACGGCGTGTTTTTGCTCACACTCAAATTCTCATTCTGGACAGCATGTGATTTGACAAAAATCTGTGTAGTGCAAGATGATTTAAGGCTGAATTTTAAATGCATGTATCTGATAAGGAATACACTGACATGTAGTTGACCTCAAGGCAAACACACATGGACTAACAGCCAGAAAACTCTTTAAAAACCCCAAGGCTACATGCTAATCAGCGGTTCAACAAAACACGCCTGACCTTCTGAGAGAGATTGAGGGACGACTGCAGCCCTTCTCTCGCCGGTGGTGACCCCGGCTCACTCCGATCTGCGTGTGAGATGCGTTTGCTACATCCCCGAGAGCCTCTTTCACACTCATCTGCTTCATTTTCTCTCTCTTTTTCTTTTGCCAGAGGGCAGAGCTTGTCGTGGAGCTGCAGAGCAGAGCAATTGAAGGGAATACTGAGCACACATGGACTCTTTCTTCATTACCGACTCCAGATCGTGAATAGATAGGTGTCAAGGTTCATGTCATTTGCACTGTATGCTATCACACCAGCAAAGCAAGAAATCCTTGAGGAACATAACATTTTTTTCAACTTTTCTGCGATGACACGTGCTGCTGTTCTGTGATGAGATGAACGTGTCTCATTGAAATCTCTTTCATCTTTATTTAGTCTCTAAAAAATTATACCACAGCCAAACGCCACCATTACATAAATGGTAACCGTAGTATTGAAGTCAATGACTACGTTTATGTGTACAAGAATATTACGGTTTTAGAAGGTAATATTTCATTTAGGTAAGTTTTATTTAGAAAGTGCCTTTTCCAAGCAATCCTTCTTCTATTTATCATCTGTCCCTATGGATAAAATGGCAAAAAACAAAAAAAAAAAACCAAAAAAAAAAACACCAAATAAATAAAGAAATAAATAATAAAAATAAATAAATGAATAAATTATATAAATAAATCAGAGATTAAAAATAATACATAAACAAATAATAATAATTACAAATAAAATAAAAACCACAAAATAAACAAAAAATAAAATGTAAAAATACTAAAAAAACAAAAGTAAATAAGAAAATTAATAAAAAAATTAGTTTAAATAATAAAAAACAAATAAATAAATAATAAATAAAATAATAAATACATACATTAAAATAAAAATATAAAATTGTTTATTATTAAAATAAAAAATAATGAAAATAAAAACAAATATAAATGACTAAATAATATAAGTAAATAAATAAATAGTAGTACATACACAAATAATAATAATTATAATAATAAAAACAAAAAAAAAAACATAAAAAAGGATAAAAAAATAAAAAGTAAATTAATGGAAAATAAAAATAAATAATTAATATATAAAAATAAGCACAGAACATAAGTAATCCTGACATTTTAAGTTATGGAGTCCAAAAAGTACTGTAGAACAAAAATGAATAAATTAAGTTAATAATATTAGAAGCTACTGCAGCTATAAAAGGCTTTAATTATTTTTATGTGTAATGTATCTAACCAAAATCCAAAATCTCTCCAAAAGCAATATTCTGTGCTCAAAATCAGTTAAGGTCAACACGAAACAGCATTTGCAATCTATTTTATTTGCGCAAAATGTCAAATGTCCTAGTGAAACAGAATATTCAATGATTTCATCCATCCGGAAATGATTGGATCATAAAAAGTGTGTGTTATCTTAATGTTTATTGCCTGGAGCTTTCTGTGGTAATCAATATTATGCCACAAATAGAGCTTATCTTGAACCTGAAACCTTCCTTTAACACAGCAGAAATGTTGGTCTGTTCTGGAGAACAGGAATGTAATAATTAATATGAAATTATATTATATTAATTATAAATATACTGTAGGTATAATAATACAATAAAATAATCAATAAAATAAAATGCAATAATTATGTAAAAAATAATAAAATACTTATAATAAAAAATAAATATTATATTTATAACAAATAAATATTTATAATACCAAAATTTATAATGTGCTTTTTTTTATTTTTTTGTTTTGCTAACTACTTTTTCACAAAAGCATATTTACTGTAGTTTAACCACTACTCAATTATGAGTAGCTTGTTAATTCACAACCCACAGGTTACAAGTAGGTTCCTCAGCACTCGTATCCTCATCTCAGTCCAGCGGCTGTTTTCTGAGTCCAGAGAGTAAAAAGACGTCTTTGGGCAAAACGGGTCTGAGGCAAACCTAAGCTAAGCTACTGAGACACAGGTTGGCATGTTAGCCTGAGCCGTCCTCCAGCTGGCGGGCGCTTTTCCTCAGAAGAGGCTTACAGTGTGCTCTACACAATTCGGGGCCTTAATTGGGTGTAACAGGACAGATTGGGCATAGTCTGAGGTTTGTCCAGACTGCGGAGCCAGCTGTATGCCAGCTACAGGTGCAGATGATGCCTGCAGGGCACTGGTTAGACGTTCAGGTCATTTTCGACATGTCAGGTTTTGGCGATACAAGTTTTCAAGGCACTGGTCTTCAGTTGAGTAGCCCGGAGGGATGTTGTTATGGCTCACTTTCTGAAAATACAAAATGAGGGAAGAGAGAGCGAGAGAAAAATAGGCTAAGGCAGCTCTCACAATGAATCTGCTGCTGCAAACCGAGTCCGTTTGCTGCGCATTTTGGTTGGTGTGAAAGCAGTTTTCCGAACTTATGTTTGCACTTGGTACAGAATGACCTCAAGTACAACATAAAACATGGAGGTGGAAGTCATAATGCCCAACAAAAGCAAAACACAGTAACTTTGAAAGCACTTAAAGGGTTAGTTTACCCAAAAATTAAAATTCTGTCATAAATTACTCACCCTCATGTCGTTCCACACCATTAAGACCTTCGTTCATCTTCAGAATTAAGATATTTTTGATGAAATCCTATGGCTCAGTGAGGCCTCCATTGAGAGCAAGATAATTTCACTTTCGGTGCCCAGAAAGCTACTAAAGACATATTTAAAACAGGTCATGTGACTACAGTGGTTCAACCTTAATGTTATGAAGCAACAAGAATACTTTTTGTGCTCCAAAAAAACAAAATAACGACTTTATTTAACAATATCTATTGATGGGCGATTTCAAAACACTGGTTTATGAAGCTTTACGAATCTTTTGTTTCGAATCAGTGGTTCAGAGCGTGTATCAAACTGCCAAAGTCACGTGATTTCAGTAAACGAAGCTTTGTTACGTCATACGTTTTAGTTTAGAAACAAGTAACACTTGCCAAAAGATCTTGTTAGCTCCGCCCACTCCTATAACGTATAACGTCTCGTTTTGTCTCTCCATCAGTTTCGACTCCGGTTTGAACAATGTAAGGCTGAAAACTGTTACTGACAATCCTCATTTTGGCTGAGTGAGATTCTCCAGCTTTGTTGTTGTTGAGCTGTTAAAGCTCCACCCTCTTCTGGAAAGTAGAGCTCATTTGCATTTAAAGGGACACACAAAAACGGCTTGTTTTTGCTCACACCCAAATTTGACAAGCTATAATAAATGATCTGTGGGGGATTTTGAGCTGAAACTTCACAAACATAATTCTGGGCTCAAAAGAACAACATTTATTTGAAATAGAAATCTTATGTAGCCCTATAATGCATCTTTTCTGAATAAAAGTCTTAATTTCTTAAAACAACAACAACAACAAACCTTTGAACCTCCACTTATAACTTTACATGCTTCAAAAGAATACGTGCAAACTTATTGATAAATCATGATCTGTGCATGAGACACCTGTCTGCGTCTGAAAGAACTGAGAGCAGCGCTACAAAGGCATTTCACTGGACGAACATTTATAGTTTTCATTAGTACATCAGGAAACTGCATTCAGACGGGTTCATCTGATGATGTTTATAGCCTTCATTCTTCAAAAGGCAAACAAATAGTCTCGCTTGTTTGATATAGTCTCATTGTTGATGCTTCCTTTGGCTTGTGAATCCAGCTTTCTAATTAGTTTTGCTTGTCGGATAATACTGATGCATTTCATGATGTTGTCCTTGAATTGTGTGAAAGATTACTTCTTTTGAAAGAGTTCTATAGGAAGTGTTATATTACGATACAACATCAAGCTATTCACTATAATTCATCCAAAGGAAAATATACTTCATATAAACAAAACATTTTTGTTGAAGAATCTTCACACGGCTCTTTTTCTTTCTGATGACAATTCATCATCTGTCAAGGTCCAAAGAGACAAATCATAAAGCACCATAAAAGTGCATATGATGTGCACTATATACTGAAGACATTATTTACAGAAAAACTTTCATTGCGTTTTCAAATGGCTTGAAAATCTCAATCTTCATAATGCATATTTGACTGGCGCATCACGTTTGGTATGCAAGACATATTCAGCTTGCTAGTATGCCATTTTTGAATCTGAATGCAAACACAATAATGAGGAATGCAAGAACTGCATGAAAAAAAAAAAAAAAAAAATATATATATATATATATATAATATATATATTATATATATAATATATATATTATATATATATATATATATATATATATATATATATATATATATATATATATATATATAAATCAATATCAATAAATATCTATTAAAACAAAATTATTTTAATAAAACATGATGTTTAGGACCTTTTTGTATTTTCTTATTACTGTATACTGTATTACAAGTGTTGTTTTAAATGTGCTATATAAATAAATGTTGATTTGATTTGATTTGCTACTTTAATAAAATTTTAAAAATAATGTGCGATCACTGGTCTAATTATATACTATTATAATTTGGTAACACTTTACTTAAAGCCTTTATGTACAATGCAATATAAAGGTATTTATAATGTACATTATAAAGCATTATAATATATAATATAATATATAATATAATATATATATAATATAACCTTGTATTTATTATTATATATATTATACCCTTTAACTTTGGTTAAGTTGTAACCATATATATATATATATATATATATATATATATATATATATATATATATATATATATATATATATATATATATATATATATATATATATATATATATATATATAAGGGTAAAGTATAAAGCCTCTTTCACAAGATGTAATATAAGTCTCTGGTGTCTCCAGAATGTGTGTGTGAAGTTTCAGCTCAAAATCCCCCACAGATCATTTATTATAGCTTGTCAAATTTGCCTCTATTTGGGTGTGAGCAAAAAATATGCTGTTTTTGTGTGTGTCCCTTTAAATGCAAATGAGCTGCTGCTCCCCCCCCTTTTTCAGAAGAGGGCGGAGCTTTAACAGCTCAACAACAACAAAGCTGGAGAATCTCATGCAGCCAAAATATATTTTAATTTTAGTTAAAGTTATAGATTTTTTTTAAATGGCCTCTAAAGCATAAATGTCTCCTTTTGTGTTCTATAAAACACTCTGACATGACAATGAGTTAATAATGACAGAATTTTATTAGCTCGACTATTCCTTTATTGCCACAGTCCCTTTTTTCTATGCACACAGGCATTCTCACAGCACTTCTCCAACCGTAACGGCAGGGCCTTGACCTTGTCATTCATTTACCCAGCGGTTGTTTCAGCCCTGGCCCCCAAAACCAGCTCTAGCAATCTCCCCTTGCCTCAATCTGCACTGCGTCCATTCATGAAAACAGAGTCTGTGTGCAATGATGCTTTCACTGTTGCTGTGCACCGCCAGTAGAAGAGAAGGCCAAGTTCTGTGATAGTGGGGATTTGTGTGAAAAAGCCACTAACAGCAGGCCGAAGCCCTCCTCTCTCTCCTCAAGGACACACGGAGGTCACCGGGACCGTTTGGAGAACAATTTACATTGATCAGCTCGCCCCAGTGTTGTTTATGGTGTTTATCTGCTGAGGTTTTCCACTGCAAACCAACTATAAATCACCTGAAGATTCAATCTAACTGCAGAAAAAAATACAACAGTTCTCCAGGATAAATAGGGGAGGATAAAACAATCTTGTTGAATCTTTCTTAAACTCGTTGCTTAGAGGAATAGTTTTATTTTATTTACTCCCCTCCCTGCCATTGTGCATCATGTGACTTTCTTTCTTCTGTGGTGCACTAAAAGAGAAATGTATCATTGTCTATTATGTGATTGTTTTTTCCCATAAAAAGAGATCCAAAAATGACAGAAACGCACTGTAAAATAATTTTGTATAACTCTATATTTCAAGACTTCTATTTGTGTGAGAAACCGATCCAAATTTCATCTTCCACTCCAATGCAGCTTTCAAATGTTGTTCACGTTTAGATTAAAAACCGCTGCATTGTGCCAGGATTGACATGTATGATGCCAAACGGCATTGGCATGCTGCAAAATATGGCTTAGGGACTCATTCCGCCATATTGCGCATATTGGATTTTCTCCCATTCATATATATGAGTCCACTTTCTTTGTATATCTGAAGTCTTTGGTTGTAACCAGTTGCATTGTTCCAAACTTGACATGCTAAAGTGCATATATGACATTAAAGAGCTTTGACAGAGGGGAAGATTATCATTTTATAACCAATCAAATTTCAGTTAGTTTCTCACACAAAGCATCATATCACTTAGAATATAGTGCACCAATCGTATGGATCACTGCTATGATAGTTTTATGGTGCTTTTTGTCTTTTTTTGGAGCAGAAATGTGCTTGTCCTTTTGTGTTGCTCAGAAGAAAGAAAATCATATGGGTTAAGACCAACATAAGGGTGCATAAATAATAAAATAATTTTTAGGCACATTATGTAACTTATCTAACCTAAAATTATAAACACTTATAGTAGGCTTACCATAGTATGGAACTCGTTTCATTAATTGAAACTTTTTAGCTCACAATTCTGACTTTTTTTCTTGCAATTGTGAGTTATAAAGTCAGAATTGTGTGATATAAAGTCAGAATTGTGAGTCATAAAGTCAGAATTGTGAGATATAAAGTCAGAATTTAGTTATAAAGTCATAATTGTGAGTTATAAAGTCATAATTGTGAGTTATAACATCAAAATTGTGAGTTATAAAGTCAGAATTGCGAGATATAAAGTCAGAATTGAGAGATATAAAGTCAGAATTGCGAGATATAAAGTCAGAATTGAGAGATATAAAGTCATAATTGTGAGTTATAAAGTCAGAATTGTGAGATATAAAGTCAGAATTGAGTCATAAAGTCAGAATTGTGAGATATAAGGTCAGAATTGTGAGATATAAAGTCAGAATTGAGTCATAAAGTCAGAATTGTGAGATATAAGGTCAGAATTGTGAGATATAAAGTCAGAATTGAGTCATAAAGTCAGAATTGTGAGATATAAGGTCAGAATTGTGAGATATAAAGTCAGAATTGAGTCATAAAGTCAGAATTGTGAGTTATAAAGTCAGAATTGAGTCATAAAGTCAGAATTGTGAGTTATAAAGTCAGAATTGCGAGTTATAAAGTCAGAATTGTGAGATATAAAGTCAGAATTGTGAGATATAAAGTCAGAATTGTGAGATAAAAAGTCAGAATTGTGAGATATAAAGTCAGAATTGTGAGATATAAAGTCAGAATTGTGAGATATAAAGTCAGAATTGTGAGATAAAAAGTCAGAATTGTGAGATATAAAGTCAGAATTGTGAGATATAAAGTCAGAATTGTGAGATATAAAGTCAGAATTGAGTCATAAAGTCAGAATTGCGAGTTATAACGTCAGAATTGCGAGATATAAAGTCAGAATTGTGAGATATAAAGTCAGAATTGAGTTATAAAGTCAGAATTGTGTCAAAGTCAGAATTTTGAGATATAAGGTCAGAATTGTGAGATAAAAAGTCAGAATTGTGAGATATAAAGTCAGAATTGTGAGATATAAGGTCAGAATTGTGAGATAAAAAGTCAGAATTGTGAGATATAAAGTCAGAATTGTGAGATATAAAGTCAGAATTGTGAGATAAAAAGTCAGAATTGTGAGATATAAAGTCAGAATTGTGAGATATAAAGTCAGAATTGAGTCATAAAGTCAGAATTGCGAGTTATAACGTCAGAATTGCGAGATATAAAGTCAGAATTGTGAGTTATAATGTCAGAATTGCGAGTTAAGTCAGAATTGCGAGTTATGACGTCAGAATTGTGTCAAAGTCAGAATTTTGAGATATAAAGTCAGAATTTAGTTATAAAGTCAGAATTTTGAGTTATAAAGTCAGAATTGTGATACAAAGTCAGAATTGTGTGATATAAAGTCAGAATTGAGTTATAAAGTCAGAATTGCAAGTTATAAAGTCAGAATTGCATGATATAAAGTTAGAATTGTGTGATATAAAGTCAGAATTGCGTAATTTAAGGTCACAATTATGACTTTTTTCTTGCAATTGTGAGTTTATATCACAGTTCTGACTTTTTTCTCAGAATTGTTTATATCTCACAATTCTGACTTTATAACATGCAATTGTGAGAAAAAAGTCAGAATATAAACTCGCAATTCTGAGATAAAAACGTCAGTCTTTTTTCTCTCACAACTGGACATTATAAAACGCAAATGCGATTTTATATCTCAGAATTCTGACTTTATAATTCAAAATTCTGACTTTATTTCTCGCAATTGTGGAAAAAAATGTCAGAATTGTGAGATAAAAGTCACAATTACCTTTTTTATTTTTTATTTCATGGAGGAAACAAACTTCCATACAATAGTGAACCAGGGTAAGACAAAAACACGTTTTGGAAGAAGGATTGATGATGTATTGATTGGTTAATTTTGAACAAAAAAAAGTTACATAGTGTAACAGGCTTTTTTTTTATTATGAAAATAGCTGTAACCTAAACAAAACAATGTGTGTGTGTGACTCTACTGTGACCATTTAAAAGTAATAGTAAAAAATAATATATAAACATTTAGTGAAAGAAAGTCCCCCCTGACACGTGTTGTAGATGTTGTTTGCTGCCAAGCTGTTTGTTTTGCTCAATTAATAGTCATATGCTGCATGTTTCAATGGAAATCTGGATAATTACCAACCCAATTAGGTTTCACCTTCACTGGTGGTGGAGATGGTACGCCTGGCTGAACAACAACACCTGTCGCGTGAACATGTTTGTGTGCCGCTGAAGCGATCGACAGGCTAAATTCATCCAGCATTGTGTGCACGCGGCATGTGATTTGAGTCCACGCTAGGGTCGCTGCTCCTCACGCCTCACATATCTGTTCCAGAAACAGGTGAAATATGCATTGTGAGATAATAAGTAAGGTCAGAAGCGCATGTTTACAGATGTATGATAACGAGTGCCATGCTGTGAAAATGCCCCTCGAAACTATATGAATTAACATGCTCGACTAACAGTTTCAAATAAACTTCCTCTCACATGTTTTGCGTCAGCGTTGCCCAATGTACTCAACTCTTATCAAGATATAGCATGTGTGCCGGTCAAGCATTGTTCAAGTTTAAACAATTTCAGCTTTGACTCCACTTGCTGCTGACCTTTATATGCACAGCAGATGATTACCAGTAAACTCTAACGCTCACAATACTTAATTGGTTTGAGTAGGACATAAATTAGTTCAACAAATTAGTTCAGTTAAATTAACTTTTATGAGCATTTAAAACTTTCTCTTTCTTTTGAGTTCACAGCACTGACATATTTCAAGTAAACTGAACTGTTTCATTGTTTTGAGTTGTATGAACTAATTTCTTTTAATTTAGACTAACTTAAGTTTAACTGAATCTGGGCTGGGATTTCTGTTTCCCAGCATGCTTTGCCCATGGCACTCGAAAGGGAGAGTAAAAGCTAAAATTAAGTGTTATATAATGTTTTGTTTTGTGTAAGATTAATGGTAAGGGAGCTGGCAAGTTGGCATTTTCTGAATTAGTTATAGCTAGCAGAATATTTGTTGAAATACTTTTTTTGAATACTTTATTTATAGGTATTTATGACAGTATACAAAGAAAACCAACATAATAACGTCAGAATTGCGAGTTATAACGTCAGAATTGAGTAATAAAGTCAGAATTGCGAGTTATAACGTCAGAATTGAGTAATAAAGTCAGAATTGCGAGTTATAACGTCAGAATTGTGAGTTATAAAGTCAGAATTGTGAGTTATAAAGTCAGAATTGCGAGTTAAGTCAGAATTGCGAGTTATGACATCAGAATTGCGAGTTATAAAGTCAGAATTGTGAGTTATAAAGTCAGAATTGTGAGTTATAAAGTCAGAATTGTGAGTTATAAAGTCAAAATTGTGAGTTATAAAGTCAGAATTGAGAGTTAAGTCAGAATTGCGAGTTATGACGTCAGAATTGCGAGTTAAGTCAGAATTGTGAGTTATAAAGTCAGAATTGTGAGTTATAAAGTCAAAATTGTGAGTTATAAAGTCAGAATTGTGAGTTATAAAGTCAGAATTGTGAGTTATAAAGTCAGAATTGTGAGTTATAATGTCAGAATTGCGAGTTAAGTCAGAATTGCGAGTTATGACGTCAGAATTGCGAGTTAAGTCAGAATTGTGAGTTATAATGTCAGAATTGCGAGTTAAGTCAGAATTGTGAGTTATAATGTCAGAATTGCGAGTTATGACATCAGAATTGCGAGTTAAGTCAGAATTGTGAGTTATAATGTCAGAATTGCGAGTTAAGTCAGAATTGAGAGTTATAATGTCAGAATTGCGAGTTATGACATCAGAATTGCGAGTTAAGTCAGAATTGTGAGTTATAATGTCAGAATTGCGAGTTAAGTCAGAATTGAGAGTTATAATGTCAGAATTGCGAGTTATGACATCAGAATTGCGAGATATAAAGTCAGAATTGCGAGTTATAAAGTCAGAATTGCGAGTTATAAAGTCAGAATTGTGAGTTATAACGTCAGAATTGCGAGTTATAACGTCAGAATTGCGAGTTATAAAGTCAGAATTGCGAGATATAAAGTCAAAATTGTGAGATAAAGTCAGAATTGAGTTATAAAGTCAGAATTGCGAGTTATAAACGCTCACAATACTTAATTGGTTTGAGTAGGACATAAATTAGTTCAGTTAATGTTTTGTTTTGTGTAAGATTAATGGTAAGGGAGCTGGCAAGTTGGCATTTTCTGAATTAGTTATAGCTAGCAGACTATTTATGTTGAAATAACCTAATCATTTTTTTTTAGGACTTTATTTATAGGTATTTATGACATAGTATACAAAGAAAACCAACAAAATTAACATAACATTCTACAATACTTCCCACTTCCCAACAGTACAAAGACACCAGACATTCAACACAACAGATGTGTAGCAGCACTATGCATTTACAAGGTATAAAGTACATATATTATAAAAGGTATAGCAATAATAAAAAATAATTTAAAAAATAAATAAATAAAGAACAACTCAATTAATAACTGAAAGGACTCAATGACCTTATACCTGCCTCAAACTGCCCAGTTTTCCAAAGTTGTGACTAATGTGAAAGGTTTTAAAACAAAAAGTAACATATCATCAGAAAAATAAATAAATAAATAAATAAATAGATAAATAAAAATAAAAAAAAATAATAATAATATTAAACAATCATAAAATCACCTCACAAACAAATATAAAGAAAAGAATAATATAAAATCTGTAGGTGCACATGTTGTCAGGTGTTTAAGAGAGCCCTCCCTCTGAAAATTGCAAATCATCAAAATATACTAAGAAAGGTGACCATGTTTCAAAAAACCTGCTTTTAGAACCTCGGACAGTGAATTAAGTTGGATATAATACATTACATCTTTAACCCATCTACTATGTGTTGGAGGCTCAGGTTTTTTCCAATGAAGAAGAATTAAGCATCTTGCCAACAGTTTGGTAAAGGCGATTAAATAACCTGATAATTATAAGTTAAATGTATTAATTAGTGTTCTCAAATATTTCAAGTTAAGAACAATAAAAATGTACTGTATGAGTACAACATTTAAACTTTGAGTTTCTTAACACACAAAAAAATTCTCATTCAAATTTAAGTTCTGACAACTTATTAGATTTTACAGTGAAGTAAATAACTCATTTGATTCGCAAGAACTCAAAATAAAGCCCAACTTATTCGGGTTTACAGGGAGTAGCTAACTACAAGTAGTGATCCTGCTAACTTAACTACTTTTTTCATTACCTAGACAGCAGATTAGTTGCTTTTCCGGTAGCTAACTACTTTTTCCAGCAAGTAGCAGTGTAGTGCAACCTGCAATGAATTGAAGCAGCACAGGATCATCTTTTTAGTTATCGAGTGCACTCATTCAGTGCACAATAACGAGTGTACAGCCAATGTATGCTCAATAGCTAGAGAATACCCATAATGCATCTTGAGAGTCTCGAGCCAAATTAATTCCTGCGTCCGACCAGAAGATGGCCCACACTAATGTTGTGTTTTGCACCATTGCTTTGGCAAAGCATCTTGTCAATCGAACAGAAAACAACATTGCAATATATCTTAGTGCGCTTATCACATGACAAAGGCTGATCTAATTAAATGAGTTGTGGCGGGTTTCAGAATGAAGCGCACTCTGTTTACGCAACGCATGATTTGCATCTTAGAGCGGCTCCATTCACATTATTTACTGTACACAGTATTCCATTCACAGCGGCTCCATTGTGTATTCGATTTAATTTGCATATATTTTATTCTTGCACTAATGTTACATTTGTAACCATTTTGAACTTTGACAGTCAGTTTGAGATATATATTTGAGTATTGCATGTGTCTTTGGATAGTTTACAAAATAAAAACAATACCCTTTGAAACTTTTCTTGTTTTCCAGTCATGAAGACAAGTTGAGAAGCAAAACTACATAAGATATTAGGTTTGAGGTCACTGATTCAGTAACCGTCTGCAATCTAGTTAAAAAAACAACATTTGGACATATTTAGATGAAGTTATTGTGATGTAAATGCATACTTTTGGAGGTGCAAGTTAGGGAAAAATGTTATAAAGAAAAATATAACTGCACACTCTCTTAAAAGTTTTTTTTTTTTTTACCAATGTTTCAGCAAAAAATATACTTTTGTCTTTTTGCCAAACCGTGGGTAAAAATAAACCTTTTTTAAGGGAGTGTTTTTGCATTACAATTATGCCTGAAACTTTTTGGCAAAATGTTTTTTTCCCCCTCTGTTTTAAGTATAAACCTCACTCAATGTTGTTGTTAGACTTATACTTAAAGCAAGATGGGCATTAAAAAAATGCATTTAATATTGGTATTTTTGAGACTTTCACTGGTATTCATTGATATTCAAAGCATATCTCCATATTTTGCATTTATTTTTATATTTTTAGTTTTCTTGTTAATTTTAGTTAATATTTTTGTCATTTCATCATATTGCAATTTTATTCTTTATTTTTTAAATATTGCTATATAGGTTTCTTTTTTTTAATTTCAATTTTAGGTTTAATCATTTTAATGCTTTAATTTTTTTTAATTTATTGCCAAGGCAACATTTCTAATATTCATTTAGTTTAATTTTTCATCTAATACTTGTATTTTATTTTACTTCAGCTTTATTTTAATTAACAGAAATGTTTTTAACAATAAAAACCCTGATCTTATTTTAGGGATGGTTAGATATACTGGAAAACTAGGCACAAATACTGATTCAGACAACGATTTTTGCAGCGTGGTATCTGCCGTCTGCTGCAGATTAACAAATGAACTATTATCGAGAGGAGAGAGAGGTAAGGAGAGATAAACTGACCGAGGGACAGAGAGTGAAACCTCAAAAGACAGTGAGAGAAGATGGCACACCATTGATTGGCATCCCCGATGCTGCAGGCCAGACCTGCATCAGCACTAAAGAGTTCGATTAGGAGAGCATTGACCAGACCTTGATGGAACTGTGAAGCGGCCGGGACGTGTTTAATTAATGGCCAGCAGAACATGTCTGTTAGGAGATTAACAGGGACGAGATGAGAAAATGGAGGGGTGAAAGGGAAAGAGGATGAATCAATAGATAAATTGAACCTCTTTCGCACCTCCTGAGTCTGCGACGTGCGGCGTAACTGCAAGAGTAGCCATGCGTTGGGCTTTTATACTTGATGGGTCTGTGTACTTGAATGGACTGATTACCTACAAAAACAGCTCCTCTGTAAATGCCCATTCAGTAGGATATTTGTCTTCATTTTTGTGAAAGAGCATGCATGAGAGACTATAACAGCACAGTATTCTGAAAAAAATATTTATCTTTGTAGACTCTTTAAGCATAAACCCAGCTATCAAAAACAGACTCCAAGAGCATTTTGTTAACGTTCTTGTTAAGTTATAAAAAACATTATTTCTGAATGTTCTCAGAACTTTCAAAATGTCCAGTTTTTTAAAAACATGTCTTCTTGATTATGCCATAAGGGAATGTTTTCTCTGTTTTATCATTTTGCAAGTACTTTTGAATGTTCTCTGAATCATCTGAAAAAAGTTGTAATGTTTAAAAAACATTAGAGTATAGTCCATCTAAAATGTTTCAGAAAAACATTCCATTAATGATGTATGAATTATGTTTGTGTACCAACGTTTTGATGTTAACTTTGAACGACGTTCTATTAAAGTTACTGGATGAACATCTGTTTGTAACTTTGAGAAAACCTTGCCAGACCGTTCAAGCAACAATAATTGCAATATAATATAAAGCAATTATTTAAATTCCCATTTTTATTTGGCATTTAAGTTTCCTAAAGGTTGTGTTATTGTATTGCAACTCTTAAAACACATCATATGAAATGTTTAATGCATCTCTGATTCAAAATCGACATTAGGATTAGTTTGATTTATTTCCTTGAATCAGTTCAATGAATCAGTTCAAACTCATTTAACAATTCGTATGCACCATCACTCAAAAAAAGTTAATGGAAGTCTCTTAGTGGCATTTTTGTGTATAAAAATATTTTAGTCAAAAGATTAAATATTCTTCTCTATGCTGATTTAGAGAAAAACAATGTGGAAAACAGGCCTCGTTAATTTTTTAACTAGATTATTGGGTTGTAGCTTTTGCATTAAACATTTAGAAGCTGTTTGTGGATGGTTCATCTGTCTGAACAAACACATTTTTAAGCAATTTCAGTGGAAATACTGTAGATAAATATGGAGATGTGTATCGAATATCAATGAAAGTCTCAAAAATATCACGATTAAACTCATTTTTTTATTGCCCAGCACTAATACACGGTCTTTGGAATGAAGCAAGGTTATGATAAACCTCTTTGACAGGGATCATTTCCTTTAGATTGCAACTCATGGGGAAGATGCCAAAAAGTTTCTATTAAACTGGAAATAATATGTAGATTAAACAGAAGAGCTCGCTCTGAAACAGGCACATCAGCTGTTCTTCTGAATAATGAAACGGTTCTGGATGAGAAAGGCACACGAGCCCCAGAAAAACAGAGATTCTTTGACTATCCTCGCTGAATGCACTCGTCCATCACAGTCAGTGCATATCGTTTTTCCAGAGATGCGCTGTGCTGTTTGGGTGGCCTTGGCAAGGGAAAAAAACGGAGAAAAATATTTTCTGGGTCTCTGAATACAGCATTAATAATCGAGGAAATGAAAACTTTCCCAGTCAATGTCAGAGTACATATAATATTCTGACAGCCATTTGTGTACTTCATCATCTGACCATTGATTTTTATCCAATTCTAAAAAATTAATTCACATGATTACGTGTTCGATTTCAGGCTCTTTCTTGTGTTGTTGTTACAGTTATTGTTCTGTCCATTTTAACCATGAGAATGGAAATTCAACAACTTCATAATGTCTGACAACAAGAAGGACATGAAAGTGCACATGCGGTAGTGCATTCGATATACTTTGAGGTTGTGGTCTGAAATGATGCAAGGCTCTCAACAGTACAACACTTTAAATAGAATAAGTGCGTGACAAAGGTGACATGATTCATTTCATAATTTCTCTCTGATATGACTAGGTAAATGCAAATTTTGATTCTTTGAATCAAGTAGTAAATAATGCTTAAAAACATTCAGGGTTGCCAGGTTTTCACAACAAAACCCACCCAATTGCTCCTCAAAACTAGCCCAAAACAAACCCAATCGCATTTCATGTGGGGTCCCACGGTAAAAATCATGTTCGGGGGGTAAAATCTGGTAAAAATTTGCATTCCAGGGGCTAAATATCATGTTATTTGGGGTCGTTTCAACCTGCGGACATAAAAAAAAAAAAAAAACACACGCGGCAACAGTGAAAAAGTAGCCCAATTCCGCTGAAAAATCCTTGGCAACACTGAAAACATTAGATTAACGTCAAAGTCCCTTTCAAGGAAAGTCTGTTCAATCAGCGGCCATATTTGCAACACCTACGGGCAGCTATTTAGGGCAAATCCTGAAAACTGCTTTCCACACTCACATTTAAGTAAACTATTTTAAGTCAGCAACAAAAATTGACAGGTATTGTCCCATAAATGCTGATTGTTATGGTCAAATATCATTAATGCGAATATGCAGTCCTCAGTGTGTGTCTAAGGACACTGACGCTGCGTCTGAAATCAAATACTTCCTTACTATATAGTATGCGAAAAACAGTACGCCAAAAGAGTAGAATGTCCGAATACATACAGTAGAATTCCAAAAACAGTAGGCAAAAAGTCCCCAGATGACCTATTTATTCTGCCGAGAAGTGCGCAGTGGATGGACACTTTACTACACATACTTTCAAACAGTATGTGATATCAGACACTGTGCTACTGTTTTTAAGGCAACCGGAGCTTCTAACGGAAGCTACAGTGATGCAATGACTTTACTAATCAGCTATTGGCTCTCTTATTTAGAAGGGGGGATTTATTCCGCCATATGCTTTTCACTTTCTCCCATTCATAGTAATATGCATGTGCACCGTCTTTGTATATCTAAAGTCTTTTAAATGTTCAACTAAAATATTTAATAAAATAAAGTATAAATAACGTTTTTGTACATTTTGATAACATTAATAAAGACCAGATAACTTTGAACAAAACGCTCTAATAACGTTTCTGGAACTTTAAGAGAACCTTGCCAGAATGTTAATCGCTCACTCATTGTTTGATAAAAGATCTGTTGAGCATGAAACACAAAACAACATTTTCTATGTGAGGAACTATAACTTATTGCCATTGTGGTGTTTAGATGAACGTGGGTTTCCTGTGACAGACTGCTGCAAAACATCTGACTGAAAGTTCATCCTTGTTCAGCGATCTCAAAATCTTGTATTAGTTCATGTCTGGACAGGAGCTGACAGTCTCTTGCAGAACGGCAGACCATGAGTACATGATTCAGGTGTGTGAAAGTCTTTTCTGGAGATGCAACAGTGACAGGTGCTGTTAACATGAGTTGCAGTGCAACGCTCAAGAACCTGTCAGTGTCAATTTACTTCACGCACAAACTCTGTGTTCATAAGCAGAGATGGACACTGAGATGGAGTCTAAGACTTTGACTTAAAATTGACAGCAAACGATACTGATGTTGTGCAATAGGCACTGGCTTGCAGTCTGCATTTCAGTTCATACAGTTATAATGAAGCTGTTTTGCATTTTTTTTCCATAGCAGACTCAGTAAACCATTTCTTAACGGACTTTAAACACAGAAACATTGTCATACAAACATCACATTATTATTTTGTCTTCTATAGGAAATGTGAATGTCTTATATAGCTTCTGAACAGCAGTATTTAATAAAGATAAGATATATTTAAACACACACACACACACAGATATATATATATATGTATAATGCACCTCTTGAGGCCAAGGGAGTGAGTTTTATCCGCACAGCTATTATTAGCTGGCCTCCGTTACATTCACCCCCTCAGACCTCACTCCTATCCGGTTCATGGCACCAATGTAATCTCTCCAGTTGTAATCGCACCACTCGGAGTGGGATTCCAACCGGTGTTTCCGTCAAGGGAAGCGGGCCAAGGGAGTGAGTTTTACTCGTACAGCTATTACTAGCTGACCTCCGTTACATTCACTCCCCTAAACCTTACTCCCATCTGGGTCACGGCACCAATGTAACCTCTCCAGTTTGACTCGCACTGCTCAGAGCAGGATTCGAACCGGTGTTTCCAGCATATGAGGCAGGCCAAGCGAGTGAATTTTACTCGTACAGATATTACTTGCCGGCCTCTGTTACACTCACCCCCCTAACTTCACGCCCATCCGGGTCACGGCACCAATGTAACCTCTCCAGTTCTACTTGCACTGCTCTAAGCGGGATTCGGACAGGTGATTCTAGCATGGGAGGCAGGCCAAGGGAGTAAGTTTTACCTGTACAGCTATCACTAGCTGGCCTCTGTCACACCCCCCCCCCCCCCCAAACCTCACTCCCATCCGGGTCACGGCACCAATGTAATCTCTCCAGTTTGACTCGCACTGCTCAGAGCAGGATTCGAACCGGTGTTTCCAGCATATGAGGCAGGCCAAGCGAGTGAATTTTACTCGTACAGATATTACTTGCCGGCCTCTGTTACACTCACCCCCCTAACTTCACGCCCATCTGGGTCACGGCACCAATGTAACCTCTCCAGTTCTACTTGCACTGCTCTAAGCGGGATTCGGACGGGTGATTCTAGCATGGGAGGCAGGCCAAGGGAGTAAGTTTTACCTGTACAGCTATCACTAGCTGGCCTCTGTCACACCCCCCCCCCCAAACCTCACTCCCATCCGGGTCACGGCACCAATGTAATCTCTCCAGTTTGACTCGCACTGCTCAGAGCAGGATTCAAACCGGTGTTTCCGGCATATGAGCCGGGCCAAGAAAGTGAGGCTTACAAGCACAGTTATTACTAGCTGGCCTCAATTACACTTAGAACTTTATATAATGATTTTTTTTAAATCCCTACAGAAAAATTAATGGGAAAACACATACAGAACCAAGTCCACTGGAAAAGTGGGCCGTCACTGTTGCGCTCTATTACATTGCAGCATTCTGAGGTGTGACTGGTTGAGATTTCATCTTTGCTCATAGTGCCCAGGTCGGTTTATCAGATCTGTCTCTGGAAGCCATCAATCAGATGGCAAACCCGCCTGAATCTCCTTAAGTTGAGAAATATTTCCCTGCCTCAACCTGTAAGAATCCTGCAGACCGGAGGCCAGTTACTAAACAGCTCTAGGACAGTCATAGAGTCATAAAGTTTGAGAGTAATGGACCACATTTACAGATGAATTCAAGCCAGCCATTGCAAGTGCTTCTTCAGGCAGAAATGTGGCATGTGGTTGGACAGGAACACATTGAGATGGTATCAGTGGTATCCTGTGATGGCTTTTTAAATGCATATCACTCTCTTCCGTTCTATATGATAAAACGTGCCTTGCTTTGGATTTCTATCTTCATTTGAACTAGGAGTTGCACAGACTAGACAATATAGTCAGTAAATGAGTGAAAATACAGATAAATCAAGGTCCTTGTTACTTCTGGAGGCACAGTAATAGCACAGAAAAATAATTGCACCAGAAAAATAGCACAAACTTTTGTGAATAAGATGCATTTTATAATATAATATAATAATTGCATAG
The DNA here is from genome assembly GCF_024489055.1 of Chanodichthys erythropterus. NCBI lineage: Eukaryota > Metazoa > Chordata > Actinopteri > Cypriniformes > Xenocyprididae > Chanodichthys > Chanodichthys erythropterus. Next base: position 38,554,458 of record NC_090222.1, on the reverse strand, counting down.
AAAGGGGGTGTGTTTGCACCAAAATGAATGGCAATAGCTTGATATTTACGCTGAAATACTGCACACTAATACAGCAAAACTGTTTAGAGAATTCAGAACTCTTTGTTTTTGCACTTGTGTGGCAGAGCGGTCTAAATGAGTTAGAAGAGGGAAGAGGAAGTGACAGATGAAAGGGATAGAGATAAATGTAGGCGTGGTGAAGACGGCGGCGTTTACAATACGAAATGGCACAATCAATTCAGGCCAAAATAAGCACGATTGATTCGGGACTGTAACAAAGGAAAGCAATATCTGGAGGGCTGCATGAGAGGGAATGAGCATGCAAAAGTACACGTTGTGTAGGAAGCAAGAAAATCGTGAAGACTTTGAGTTGTATGGTAAATGACAGACTAAATCAATAACATGGTGTGGCTGAGGGTAAGACAGCGAGAAAGAGAGAGAGAAAGAGGAGAAAAGAAGCAGACAAACACGAGAGACTGCAAAGCCATTAAACAAACAGCACTTTTTTAAACAATTTGCTGTTCAGCAATAAAGTGACAATTTCCAAGTCTTTCCTGTTCTAAAATGGTTTTTCACCTCACTGAGATCTGCATGACATTTACAAATGCAGAAATAATGCAAAACAAATTAGATTTGTACATTTTTCTGAAGAATATGTGAATGGTGTTGCTATGTAGGTACTAGGATGTTGTGGGTGGTTGCCAAGGCATGGCACTATGGTTTCAAGAGTGTTGTGTGTGGTTGCCAGGGTGTTGTCATGTGGGTGCTAGGGTGTTGTGGGTGGTTGCCAGGGCGTGGATATGTTGTTTCAAGGATTTTGTGTGTGGTTGCCAAGGTGTTGCTATGTGTTTGCTAGGAAAGGGGTTTTCATTTGACAGCACTAATATACACGTGTAGGGGTTTGATTAAAATGCTGTCCTTAATATGAGCATAGTTACAGTGATGCATAACTTGGCAAACAGCACTAATAAGTAGAGAATGACTGTTCATGTAGGAAGTAGTTTGAATCTCAGCGGGAGAATTTTCTCTTGCTGGCAAATTTCACATTTCTTCCAGTTCTGTCTCACTTCAGGCACAAATGAAGGTCGCTCGACTCATTAACTTCCTGGCTGAGTCTGGCTCACCCCCGGCCAGTCTTACTTTCAACATCACTCACCGCAGTCCAATCAGCCCACTTCATTGATATATATAGAGAGACTGACACCAGAGAAGACAGAAGAGGACAAATGAATAAAGAGACACGACAAAGACAATCAAGCAAACAACGGCAGTGAGGACAACCTGTAGAACAAGAAAATTACAATTTATATCTCATCAGTAGTTTTTTTATAGACAAAGATTAAATGGAGATAACTGAAGAACAAGACCACAATAATCTCTTTTTTAATCTTCTTTAATGAGTTTCAGAAGAGATCAAACTTAAACTATGCTCAGATGCACCAAATATTTTTCCCTTAAGATACCAAAAAAATACTCAAGATAAAGAATCTGAAATTTTATTAAAAACCCCATAAAAATAGCAAGTCTTTGAAAACTTTCATCATCATTGAGATCTCATAGTAGCAGCGGGATCATACCGATCTAAACAGGTCAGTTTATCACACAAAGCTGTTGTAGATCATCAGAAGACTCGAAATATAGTGCAAAAGCCGTATGGACTACAGTTATAATGAGGTTATTATGTGAAGCTTGACAAATGTGGTCACTACCCATGCAGCTAACAAAAATATGTTCTACTAAAACTGTACGATTAATCATTAAAAGTTTGCTATCTTGATTCAAACACCCACGCAATCTTATTCCAGTTGTCATGTATAGGAACAATTTCAGAAAGTCTTTTCAACCACACAGTATCATTATTTCTGTGTTAAAACATTCAAATTATCTCAGAAGTACTGGGATGAAAGTTTATAGTTCGGATATAGACACTGATGTCTACAATAGCAATTAAAATTGAGCAAATCACCTTTTGACAGTAACTTGATGCTTCACATAAAGATTGTGTCATTTACATTGTTACGCCAGTAGGTGGCGATGACAAGTGACTGTTAAAAAATGTATTTGTCATTGAATTATTCATTCAAGAGATTCATTCAAAAATGCTGATTCAACCAGTGATTAAACATGTAAAGTCTTTATGAGTGAGTCATTGAATCATTCACTCAACTGTTTTATTTATTTAAATGAATTAAATATTTTTAAATAGACTGCAGCAATTAACATTTTGTCAGAACCTCTTGTAAATTATATATATTATTTGTTTTAGTTGTCTATTTATAGTCATGGGAGGATTGTGATCTTTATTTTTAACAAAACAAACAAATAAATAAATAAATAAATAGAAATTGTGATTCTCAATTTATCCAGAATCGTGCAGCTCAGTGTTCCACTAAGAATTTTTTATTTATTTTATCATTTTCATGAATCATTTTGCAATTATGGAATGTTCTGAAAGAAGTATCTGAAAGTAGTAATGTTTAAGAAACATTAAAGTTTTTTAGAAAAATATTTCATGAAACTGAAAGTGAAAAAGTGAATGTGCATGTTGTATAAGGATTTTGTGCTAATGTTTTGATTATGTTAAAGACCTTGAACACTGAATGAACATTCTATTGATTCTTTAATCAGAATGTTAGCTAAAGTTCTTAGAACATTTATGACCTTTCATTTTATGAATAGGACATTCATAAATATCTAAAAAACAAACAAAAAAAAAAAAAAACAGATATGCAAGTAACACACTACAGATTTGTAATTACATGAGATTGAGTAAATGATGACCGAATTTTGCGTTTTTAGGTGAACTGCCCCTTTAAAGGCACTTTGCTGACACTCGCATACATGTGGACATTTCAGTGTCCAGACTCATTTGAATGGCTGCCATGCTGCTTTCTAATGGCCGAGTCAGAATCAATATGGCTTCATTGATTAGCGGGCGCACAGATTTAAGTGCGGCATTGGAAGGGGCCTTACGTTGCGCTATAGTAGATAACAGGGAGGCATGTCAGCACATTTCATCAGGCTCATCTAATTTTGAACCGCTTCCAGTATTTTCTCAAATTATGCAAGTAAGCGTGCCATATGTTGAAACAGAACACCCTCTGTGGTGCATCATCAAAATGACAAATGCAACTTACCTGACGACGCATGCAAGATGCATCTCTGGTGCCCACTTAAGTGTTTGAAGAAAGAGTATATAAAAAAGACTGGTAAAGACAACAAAATAAGGCAGAGAGAGGGAGAAAAAGTGAGACAGCTGAAGACATGATTAAATTTCAACATCTATTATAGCTCAGGCTTTGATCCGTCTTCAAGGCTTCTTACTCTGGGCTGTAACGTTTTGAACTTTCCGTCTTAAAAGGTGAAGCTCCAACGGCTGTTTCATCATAGATTTAATATCAATAATTTACACTACCCTTGGGGGAGAAACAAAATTAAGTACACTCTCCTTTGCAGGTTAAGAAATTTAAATGAAGCATTGATAAACAGCAGCGGGACAAATAGAGTTTATTATTGCTGTTTGAAGCTGGAGACCCTTAAATGTTCCCTCATCCTCTTTCCCCACAATTTGAAATAGTATTATTTTTTAGTAATTTTAACAGAAACATAATGTTAAAATGTTTAAACTAATGTTTAATCAGTTAACAGTTAGTTAAGATAAACTATGGAAAGTTTAAAATTTTGGCTGCGTGAGATTCTCCAGCTTTGTTGTTGTTGAGCTGTTAAAGCTCCGCCCTCTTCTGGAAAGGGGGTGGGAGCAGCAGCTCATTTGCATTTAAAGGGACACACACAAAAACGGTGTGTTTTTGCTCACACCCAAATAGGGGCAATTTTGACAAGATATAATAAATGATCTGTGGGGGATTTTGAGCTGAAACGTCACAGTCACATTCTGGAGACACCAGAGACTTATATTCCATCTTGTAAAAGGGGCATTACAGGTCCCCTTTAAAATTATGATAAAAGTGTATTTTAAAAATTATTATATTTATATAATTGCATATAAATAATCAATGGTATAATGAATTGTATTTTTTTTTTTTATGCCCAACAACACCGGAATGTGTATTAAGAAAGTAAATGGGGTCAGTTTTGATTTTATATTTACTTCAAACCAGCAGCTCTCCACAGCATGTGATTTTTTTTTTTTTTTTTTTTTCGTTCGCTTTCAATTGTTTCAATTTCAAGGTGATTTAAGGCATGAAACGCTGCGTTAGAAAGTCAACAAAGGCAACTGTGATCACAAAGTACGGCACATTCAATTGTGGCAGCACTAACAGTACAAATGGTGTAAACCTTGAAAATGAACCAGATTAGCAGTGAATAAATTATTCCTCTCTTTAGTAAACACTCTCCTCATTCCCACATTCCTCTACAGGCATGGGTTGTTTACTTCACACAGTCCGATTAAAGAAGAATGAAGGCTCCACATTTCGAGAAACAGTTCTGTGGTCGGAATTTGTGTCATTTTCCATAAACTACCAACTAGTCGACACTCTGGATGCTCACTTTCATGTTTTTCAATTCACTATTATAAGGCTTTAATGGGTAATGTGAATGGGGACTCAAGGTCCACTTTTTTCTGCCTCTTCTATCTCAACCCCCTGCCGGGCCCTTCATTCTCAGGGGTATCTGCCATCCTCATTGGGCAATGCCAGACCCTCTCTCTCTCTCTCTCTCTCTCTCTGGCTTTCTTTCTTGACACAGAATGGAGAGTTGTTGCCGATGACCTATTCATGCAGGCTTTTATATAAAGGACCCCTACCACAACATTTAGAGACCTTCAATGAGGGATTTTGCACTGTTGGCCACCAAGGATCACCACAAAAATTACAAAATGGTGAAACACTTGTGATGCACGTTTTTTGTGCACTGTAAAAAGGTAACACTTTACAATAAGCTCTTATTTGTTATCATTAGTTAAAGGTGAAGTATGTAAGCTTTTTTTTTAATGTTTAAATACATTTTGGTAACCCAATTTATTGTTCATTCATGGGTTTATCTCTCCCAAAAGTGTAAACAGGAGAGTTTGGGGTGTGGCTACAGTAGCAGGGAAGAGTTTGGGGTGTGGCTACAGTAGCAGGTGAAAAGTTTGGGGTGTGGCTACTGTAACAGGTGAAGAGTTTGGGGTGTGGCTACTGTAACAGGTGAAGAGTTTGGGGTGTGGCTACAGTAGCAGGGAAGAGTTTGGGGTGTGGCTACTGTAGCAGGTGGAGAGTTTGGGGTGTGGCTACAGTAGCAGGGAAGAGTTTGGGGTGTGGCTACTGTAACAGGTGAAGAGTTTGGGGCGTGGCTACTGTAGCAGGGAAGAGTTTGGGGTGTGGCTACAGTAGCAGGTGGAGAGTTTGGGGTGTGGCTACTGTAACAGGTGAAGAGTTTGGGGTGTGGCTACAGTAGCAGGTGAAGAGTTTGGGGTGTGGCTATTGTAACAGGTGAAGAGTTTGGGGTGTGGCTACAGTAGCAGGTGAAGAGTTTGGGGTGTGGCTACAGTAGCAGGGAAGAGTTTGAGGTGTGGCTACTGTAACAGGTGAAGAGTTTGGGGCGTGGCTACTGTAGCAGGGAAGAGTTTGGGGTGTGGTTACAGTAGCAGGGAAGAGTTTGGGGTGTGACTATTGTAACAGGTGAAGAGTTTGGGGCGTGGCTACTGTAGCAGGGAAGAGTTTGGGGTGTGGCTACAGTAGCAGGGAAGAGTTTGGGGTGTGCCTATTGTAACAGGTGAAGAGTTTGGGGCGTGGCTACTGTAGCAGGGAAGAGTTTGGGGTGTGGCTACAGTAGCAGGGAAGAGTTTGGGGTGTGACTACTGTAACAGGTGAAGAGTTTGGGGCGTGGCTACTGTAGCAGGGAAGAGTTTGGGGTGTGGCTACAGTAGCAGGGAAGAGTTTGGGGTGTGACTACTGTAACAGGTGAAGAGTTTGGGGCGTGGCTACTGTAGCAGGGAAGAGTTTGGGGCGTGGCTACTGTAGCAGGGAAGAGTTTGGGGTGTGACTACTGTAACAGGTGAAGAGTTTGGGGCGTGGCTACTGTAGCAGGGAAGAGTTTGGGGTGTGGCTACAGTAGCAGGGAAGAGTTTGGGGTGTGACTACTGTAACAGGTGAAGAGTTTGGGGCGTGGCTACTGTAGCAGGGAAGAGTTTGGGGTGTGGCTACAGTAGCAGGGAAGAGTTTGGGGTGTGGCTACAGTAGCAGGGAAGAGTTTGGGGTGTGACTACTGTAGCAGGTGGAGAGTTTGGGGTGTGGCTACTGTAGCAGGGAAGAGTTTGGGGTGTGGCTACTGTAGCAGGGAAGAGTTTGGGGTGTGGCTACTGTAGCAGGTGGAGAGTTTGGGGTGTGGCTACTGTAGCAGGTGGAGAGTTTGGGGTGTGGTTACAGTAGCAGGGAAGAGTTTGGGGTGTGGTTACAGTAGCAGGGAAGAGTTTGGGGTGTGGTTACAGTAGCAGGGAAGAGTTTGGGGCGTGGCTACAGTAGCAGGGAAGAGTTTGGGGCGTGGCTACTGTAGCAGGTGGAGAGTTTGGGGCGTGGCTACTGTAGCAGGTGGAGAGTTTGGGGCGTGGCTACTGTAGCAGGTGGAGAGTTTGGGGCGTGGCTACTGTAGAAGGCGGAGGGTTTGGGGCGTGGCTACTGTAGCAGGTGGAGAGTTTGGGGTGTGGCTACAGTAGCAGGGAAGAGTTTGGGGTGTGGCTACTGTAGCAGGTGGAGAGTTTGGGGTGTGGCTACTGTAGTAGGGGAAGAGTTTGGGGTGTGGCTACAGTAGCAGGGAAGAGTTTGGGGTGTGACTACTGTAGCAGGTGGAGAGTTTGGGGTGTGGCTACTGTAGCAGGGAAGAGTTTGGGGTGTGGCTACTGTAGCAGGGAAGAGTTTGGGGTGTGGCTACTGTAGCAGGTGGAGAGTTTGGGGTGTGGCTACTGTAGCAGGTGGAGAGTTTGGGGCGTGGCTACAGTAGCAGGGAAGAGTTTGGGGTGTGGTTACAGTAGCAGGGAAGAGTTTGGGGTGTGGTTACAGTAGCAGGGAAGAGTTTGGGGCGTGGCTACAGTAGCAGGGAAGAGTTTGGGGCGTGGCTACTGTAGCAGGTGGAGAGTTTGGGGCGTGGCTACTGTAGAAGGCGGAGGGTTTGGGGCGTGGCTACTGTAGCAGGTGGAGAGTTTGGGGTGTGGCTACTGTAGCAGGTGGAGAGTTTGGGGCGTGGCTACTGTAGCAGGTGGAGAGTTTGGGGCGTGGCTACTGTAGCAGGTGGAGAGTTGGGGGCGTGGCTACTGTAGCAGGTGGAGAGTTTGGGGCGTGGCTACTGTAGCAGGTGGAGAGTTTGGGGCGTGGCTACAGTAGCAGGTGGAGAGTTTGGGGTGTGGCTACAGTAGCAGGTGGAGAGTTTGGGGTGTGGCTACTGTAGCAGGTGGAGAGTTTGGGGCGTGGCTACTGTAGCAGGTGGAGAGTTTGGGGCGTGGCTACTGTAGCAGGTGGAGAGTTTGGGGCGTGGCTACTGTAGCAGGTGGAGAGTTTGGGGCGTGGCTACTGTAGCAGGTGGAGAGTTTGGGGCGTGCCTACTGTAGCAGGTGGAGAGTTTGGGGCGTGCCTACTGTAGCAGGTGGAGAGTTTGGGGCGTGCCTACTGTAGCAGGTGGAGAGTTTGGGGCGTGCCTACTGTAGCAGGTGGAGAGTTTGGGGCGTGGCTACTGTAGCAGGTGGAGAGTTTGGGGCGTGGCTACTGTAGCAGGTGGAGAGTTTGGGGCGTGGCTACTGTAGCAGGTGGAGAGTTTGGGGCGTGGCTACTGTAGCAGGTGGAGAGTTTGGGGCGTGGCTACTGTAGCAGGTGGAGAGTTTGGGGCGTGGCTACTGTAGCAGGTGGAGAGTTTGGGGCGTGGCTACTGTAGCAGGTGGAGAGTTTGGGGCGTGGCTACAGTAGCAGGTGGAGAGTTTGGGGCGTGCCTACTGTAGCAGGTGGAGAGTTTGGGGCGTGCCTACTGTAGCAGGTGGAGAGTTTGGGGCGTGCCTACTGTAGCAGGTGGAGAGTTTGGGGCGTGGCTACTGTAGCAGGTGGAGAGTTTGGGGCGTGGCTACAGTAGCAGGTGGAGAGTTTGGGGCGTGGCTACTGTAGCAGGTGAAGAGTTTGGGGCGTGGCTACTGTAGCAGGTGAAGAGTTTGGGGCGTGGCTACTGTAGCAGGTGGAGAGTTTGGGGTGTGGCTACAGTAGCAGGTGGAGAGTTTGGGGCGTGGCTACTGTAGCAGGTGAAGAGTTTGGGGCGTGGCTACAGTAGCAGGTGGAGAGTTTGGGGTGTGGCTACTGTAGCAGGTGAAGAGTTTGGGGCGTGGCTACTGTAGCAGGTGGAGAGTTTGGGGCGTGGCTACTGTAGCAGGTGGAGAGTTTGGGGCGTGGCTACTGTAGCAGGTGGAGAGTTTGGGGCGTGGCTACAGTAGCAGGTGGAGAGTTTGGGGCGTGCCTACTGTAGCAGGTGGAGAGTTTGGGGCGTGCCTACTGTAGCAGGTGGAGAGTTTGGGGCGTGCCTACTGTAGCAGGTGGAGAGTTTGGGGCGTGGCTACTGTAGCAGGTGGAGAGTTTGGGGCGTGGCTACCGTAACAGGTGGAGAGTTTGGGGCGTGGCTACCGTAGCAGGTGGAGAGTTTGGGGCGTGGCTACCGTAGCAGGTGGAGAGTTTGGGGCGTGGCTACAGTAGCAGGTGGAGAGTTTGGGGCGTGGCTACTGTAGCAGGTGGAGAGTTTGGGGCGTGGCTACAGTAGCAGGTGGAGAGTTTGGGGCGTGGCTACAGTAGCAGGTGGAGAGTTTGGGGCGTGGCTACTGTAGCAGGTGGAGAGTTTGGGGCGTGGCTACTGTAGCAGGTGGAGAGTTTGGGGCGTGCCTACTGTAGCAGGTGGAGAGTTTGGGGCGTGGCTACAGTAGCAGGTGGAGAGTTTGGGGCGTGGCTACAGTAGCAGGTGGAGAGTTTGGGGCGTGGCTACAGTAGCAGGTGGAGAGTTTGGGGCGTGGCTACTGTAGCAGGTGGAGAGTTTGGGGCGTGGCTACTGTAGCAGGTGGAGAGTTTGGGGCGTGGTTACAGTAGCAGGGAAGAGTTTGGGGCGTGGATACAGTAGCAAGGAAGAGTTTGGGGTGTGGCTACTGTAGCAGTTGGACAGTTTGGGGTGTGGCTACTGTAGCAGGTGGAGAGTTTGGGGCGTGGCTACTGTAGCAGGTGGAGAGTTTGGGGCGTGGCTACTGTAGCAGGTGGAGAGTTTGGGGCGTGGCTACTGTAGCAGGTGGAGAGTTTGGGGCGTGGCTACTGTAGCAGGTGGAGAGTTTGGGGCGTGGCTACTGTAGCAGGTGGAGAGTTTGGGGCGTGGCTACTGTAGCAGGTGGAGAGTTTGGGGCGTGGCTACAGTAGCAGGTGGAGAGTTTGGGGCGTGGCTACTGTAGCAGGTGGAGAATTTGGGGCGTGGCTACTGTAGCAGGTGGAGAGTTTGGGGCGTGGTTACAGTAGCAGGGAAGAGTTTGGGGCGTGGATACAGTAGCAAGGAAGAGTTTGGGGTGTGGCTACTGTAGCAGTTGGACAGTTTGGGGTGTGGCTACTGTAGCAGGGAAGAGTTTGGGGTGTGGCTACAGTAGCAGGGAAGAGTTTGGGGTGTGGCTACTGTAGCAGGTGGAGAGTTTGGGGCGTGGCTACAGTAGCAGGTGGAGAGTTTGGGGCGTGGCTACTGTAGCAGGTGAAGAGTTTGGGGCGTGGCTACTGTAGCAGGTGAAGAGTTTGGGGCGTGGCTACTGTAGCAGGTGGAGAGTTTGGGGTGTGGCTACAGTAGCAGGTGGAGAGTTTGGGGCGTGGCTACTGTAGCAGGTGAAGAGTTTGGGGCGTGGCTACAGTAGCAGGTGGAGAGTTTGGGGTGTGGCTACTGTAGCAGGTGAAGAGTTTGGGGCGTGGCTACTGTAGCAGGCGAAGAGTTTGGGGCGTGGCTACTGTAGCAGGTGAAGGGTTTGGGGCGTGGCTACTGTAGCAGGTGGAGAGTTTGGGGAAGAAGAAGTCTTCCCCAAGTTAAAAGAAGTTGCGTCGTCACTCCTGTTAAGGCTGGGGTCTTGGTGTCAGGAAATGGATCTTTTGGTCAAAAGGAAGCTTTGTTTGGTCACGTTCCTGGTTGATAGTCATTTGGCAAGTTCTGTTGAACGAGGTCCTACAAAGTTTATTTCCATCCACATGTTTTAGCTGAATTTTGAGATACATAAAACGTGCTGGATGGGAACACTAAAATGTGAATAAATTCAAAATACACATAAAAAAAAAAACAACTTCCCCAGTGGCTACAACTTCCTTTTATTTGAGATTGAATTTTTAAAATGTATTTATCAAATCATTCCCTGAATGGACTTTGGCATTACGGTCGTTCATTCTTTCCATGTCCTCCTCTCCTCTCTCTCTCTCTTTGGGCCTCTCTAAGGGACAGTGATTACAAGTGAATGTGTGCTGCTTGTGTCATGCCAATTAATGAGGAAAGCTTAAGGCCTGTGTGAATGCAGCGAGAAGAGAAAGCAGTTGTGCCATCTCCATACATTTCCATACTAAATAGCCTGGAAAGTCCTAGCCTCTCTGTGGCACTGCCACAAACTCTTGTTGGCAGACACACACACTTCTGAGCAAACTTGGCGCAGGAGCACAACCTTTCGAACATTCCCGAGCATGCTTGTGCTAAGGAACGTCTCCGGAGCGCAGGATGTGTCACGGTTTGTTGCCCAGTGATCCTGCAGTGCTGTCAGACTTAATGGTCCTATCACATTCACACTGGCAAAAAATAATTCAAATGATAATTATCTGAAAATTGCATCAGTAATTGAATTCCAGCAGGCATACCAGTGGTAGGTGGGTCAGTAACGTGATGCACATTTTTGTGTCTGCTGCACCTATTAAGTTATTCAAAAATACAAATGCAATTCATACAGACAATGACTTGAATACAACTCTTCATATTTTAATTAAAATTCGTTCAGACATTTTTTTTATTTTTTTTATGGGGCTTAAAGTAAAAAATGTCTGGGTGTTGTAACTGTCCAGAGAAATAAAAAGTCTCATTAAAAAATTGAAATTCTTAGAAAAAGGAGCATTTGCATATTATATTATATTATATTATATTATATTATATTATATTATATTATATTATATTATATTATATTATATTATATTATATTATATTATATTATATTATATTATATTATATTATATTAATACAAGAAAATACATTAGTAAAATATTTTTGTGAAGCAATTTCAAAATATTATTTCAAAACCATCATTCTCCAACTCTGTGGTTAATAAAGACAACCCTAAAACAGATTTCTTAAAGAATTCTTAAAAACCTCTACATGCATTTTTAAAATTATTTCTCCGCTTTAATCATCCAATGCATTATTATTTGTCATTGACCCAATTATCAACTTCTCATTCACTCCTGGCTTTAAGTGAAAACACTTTTTTCAGCACAAAAGACATGTACTTCCCATTGTCAAAGGAAAACCCCCAGCATTTTAAAACTTTCAATTATGAACAAGTAATCATCTAATATGTTTAATAGTGCTTTAAGAAGATTTGAGAAAGGCACTAGGTGATTATTAAAATACCGAACTGCTGAATGTGGCCAAATACAGTCCACTGCTGGTGAAGCTCAAGCATGTAGTCACTCGTGGCAACTCTATGAGCACTACAGCTATGCATCTCTCCAGACACAGTGAGAAATGTCCCTCTGATTCCTGTTCTCGCTGAGCAAAACATATTACTATTGGTCAGACCTTTAACCCAGAAACACCAGTGCACAGACATTCTTTACAAAGACGCACTATAAAAAACAAATCTAATACAGGAGAGTTAATCTATTTACTAAGCTATTAATCATGTTTAAGAGGATCCTTCATGTTATACAGTAACTAAACAGGGATAATATACCGTCAGCTAGTCATTATCACAAATAAAGTCTGACAGCTTGATCAAGTTTATTTTATGATAATGACTGGCTGCCTGTAAATTATCCATTACCTTGCTACTTATATACACAAATATATGGACATGAAATATTGATTTGAGTATAAATTATTTAATTACGTTAGAAGAAAGAGACGTGGAGTGATACTAGAACAGCTACACAGAAAATCACTTTAATTAACCAATCAGAATCAAGGAAACTGAGAAACATGCTGTAAAACATGCATTATACACGGTAAAAATTATTGTTGTAATAGTGTTATTTTACTATCATTCAGGTACAGTTATAGTTTTATTAATATTTTGAATTCATATATTTTCCATTTTAATTTTAGTTAAAGTTTTAGTGATTTTGTTGGGGTTTTTTTGGTCATTTTTATAAGTTTTATATAGTTTTTATTATTTTTTTTAGTTTTAGTTTTTTTATTCCACTCTAAAAACAATTCTGGGTTAAAAACAACCCAAGTTGGGTTGAAAATGGACAAACCCAGTGGTTGGGTCAAATGTTTGACCAATCTGCTGGGTAGTTTTATTTAACTCAACTATTGTTTAAAAATGACTGTATGGCTGGCTTAAAATGAACACAAAAATAGGTTGCAATTTAAGAAATGAACATTTATTAATAAGTTTAATTGTCAATAATTAAATAATAAACATTTATTCAATTGCTTATTAATTATTATTGTTGCTCTAGTTATTATGAGTCTGCTTTTTAATTTCCAACCTATTTTGAGCCAGACATAGTCATTTTTAAACAATAGTTGAGTTAAATAAAACTAACTTGTCAAATATTTAACCCAACTGCTGGGTTAAAACAACACAATCGCTTGGTTTGTCCATATTTAACCCAACTTGGGTTGTTTTTAACCCAGAATTTTTTAGAGTATACGTCAAGAAGGATATTCATTATTTAATCTATAATTTATCTATAAGCCATGCATTATACACACTGAAAAGCACTGGGTTAAAAAACCCAAGTTGGGTTAAATATGGACAAACCCAGCGACAGGGTTGTTTTAACATAGCGGTTGGGTTAAATGTTTTACCCAACATGCTGGGTAGTTTTATTTAACCCAACTATTGTTTAAAAATGACTGTATTGCTTGCTTAAAATGAACCCAAAGTATGTTGGAAATGAACATTTATTAATTTGTTTAATCTGTTTTAATTTCCAGCCTATTTTGGCTTCATTTTAAGCCAGTCATACACTCAAAAAAATGCTGGGTTAAATATGGACAAACCCAGGGATTGGGTTGTTTTCACCCAGCCATTTTTTTCAACCAATTTTGGATTTATTTTTTTAGTCAGCAATATAGTAATATAGTAAAAGGCATGTTTTTTCTCATGCCTTTTACTATATTACTATATTACTATATTGTATGGTATTTTAAGCTGAAACTTGACCAGACCAGAGACTTATATTACATCTTGTGAAAGAGGGCATAATAGGTGCCCTTTAACCCAACCTGCTGGGTTTGTCCATATTTAACCCAACTTGGGTTGTTTTTGACCCAGCATTTTTTATAGTGTATAGTCATTTTAAAGATTGTTTTGTTGGGTTATGTTGACATCACAAGAAAAATAAGTTGTGATTTTAAAAAAACAAGACTGAACCATAATGATGCATGGTCTGTGTGAGCGTCAAGATATTTCATTAATTCTGTTTGGTCCCTATTTTAACATTACTGGTAAATTACACTGTTTTAGGATGCAGTCATTGTGTTTGAAATAGACTAGAAACATACTTTGGTAGATGCAAAGGCATTACAGGCACAGTTTGTTGACCATGTTACCATGTTGAGGTAAAAACCCTCATTATTCAGTAAAGGAGGTGATATTTCCCTGCATGCACCAGCGGAGGACTGCTAACGGACAGCCTTCTCCAGATACATTAGAAGTTCGAGCCGGAGCAATATCACACGTGAGCCGTACTGTTGTGATGGAGGAGATGTGTGGGGGCGTGCGTGAGCGGATTTGAACAGAAAAATGACAATGATAAACCAAAGCAGGTCGCAGAGACTATAAAAGTAGGGCCACCGAAAAATCTTGAGACTTATCGAAAAACGTGATTGCATTTGAAAAGGTCTCGGGCTGTCACAAAGAACTTTGAATGAATGAGGGACGCTGAGGTTCAGATAGCAATCTCGTGATGGAAATTATAGCGCATCTGCTCTGTTGAAATCTTTCTCTCTCTGACCATCAAAAACAAATGCAAAGCGCAAACAAAACAGAAGATTCTAATCAACGTTAATCACTAGAAATGAATGCGAACTATGATTTAACACTAGCATGCATATTAAATGAAACTATGAACCATTAATGTGTGATAAATGCAACATATCAGAACAAAAATTATTCAAAACCGTGGCAAGATTCATCTCTGCACCATTTCACAATTGATTTCACTGACAGATGCCAAATGAGCGTTTACAGGCAGAACATGTTTTCACGCATATAAAACTCAAAGCACTTTACAAGAGGTCACATTGTATTATTAAAGCATGTGATCAAAAGCCCCACACAAACATATCTCTTGAAAAGAGTTGAGTATACTTGCTGTTTCCCCCGCAATACTCATATTTGTGGCCAATCATCATTCTTAAAAAAATAAAAGGTGAGCAAATAACAACATTTTTCATTTTTGATTGAACTATCCCTTTAAAAGGCTCAATTCCAACTCAGTACCATACAGAGTTCACCATATTGATATTCAAATGCTGTTGCGACGTCCCTTCACTTCAGTCAGGGCAGTCATCAATCTCCAGATGACAGTCAACACCCTGTTAGAGCACAATCCTCCAGAGCCATTGACCTTGTGAGCACATACGTGTGAATATCCCCGCCAAATTACCATCCACGGCGCGAGTCTGTGTCAAAACCACAACCAAAGTCCTCATGATGTCCACCTAATGTTAAAGAACATAACAGTTTAGCAGCACCTGCAATCAGGTGGGTCAGCACTGTTGTGCTTTTTGAACTGCATAAATATGAAAATGCATAAATAAATAAATTATTGCTTAGAAACTGACAATTAACCAACAAACCAACTGATGCAATAAAAACATATTCAAATACACTTTCTAATGTTGTTGTGGTGTTTTCCCTCCAAAATGATGTCGCTTCCTGGAGGGAATATATATATATATATATATATATATATATATATATATATATATATATATATATATATATATATATATATATATATATATATATATATATATAATATGTGTGTATATATACTGTATGTATGTATATTAGTGCTGTCAAATGAATCGCATCCAAAATAGAAGTTTGTGTTTACGTAATATATGTGTATATGTGTGTTTACTATATAATTATGTATATTTAAATACACACATGTATACATTTAAGAAATATGTGCATATATATACTGTATATACATTTATATAATAAATATATATATATATACACAAACCCGATTCCAAAAAAGTTGGGACACTGTACAAATTGTGAATAAAAAAGGAATGCAATAATTTACAAATCTCATAAACTTATATTTTATTCACAATAGAATATAGATAACATATATGAAATGTCATGCCAAATATTGGCTCATTTTGGATTTCATGAGAGCTACACATTCCAAAAAAGTTGGGACAGGTAGCAATAAGAGGCCGGAAAAGTTAAATGTACATATAAGGAATAGCTGGAGGACCAATTTGCAACTTATTAGGTCAATTGGCAACATGATTGGGTATAAAAAGAGCCTCTCAGAGTGGAAGTGTCTCTCAGAAGTCAAGATGGGCAGAGGATCACCAATTCCCCCAATGCTGCATCGAAACATAGTGGAGCAATATCAGAAAGGAGTTTCTCAGAGAAAAATTGCAAAGAGTTTGAAGTTATCATCATCTACAGTGCATAATATCATCCAAAGATTCAGAGAATCTGGAACAATCTCTGTGCGTAAGGGTCAAGGCCGGAAAACCATACTGGATCCCGTGATCTTCGGGCCCTTAGACGGCACTGCAACACATACAGGAATGCTACTGTAATGGAAATCACAACATGGCAGTCCCTCCGGAAAAACGCGATTATGCGATCGTCTGATTTTATGCATAATCAGCCAAAGTCCTCATATTTATGCGGGGGTCGCATTTTTTCAAATACGCTGCACTTTCGCCGCATAAATTGCCGATTTCAGCAATCAAAATATATGCGGGGCTAGCATGATTTCATAATCCCTTCATTTTCGTTGCAAAAAAAGTCACATATATCTTAGCAGAAAGTTGAACAATGTTGTGGTTACTTCACACTAGTAAAGCCCCATTATTTTCCCCCTATTGCCATGGGAACCTTGTGAAGTGACGTAATTACGCGACCATCATCTGCAAACCATAAAACCGTGATGAAGCACACAAAACATTCTCATTTGCCAACAAAAATAAGCGCAAAAGCCCGCGTGAAGCAGTTTCCCGGTGTGTTACATGACAGTGGGGGCAAAATATTTTGCACTCCTGCAACTGTGTTGACGCTGGAAAACCACTTTCACTTTGCCACCGCCAAGGATGGTTAAAGCAGCAGCGGAAGCAAGCAGGAAGAAGCACACATTTTTTTAAATATTTTATTTATTCATTTTTATAGAAGTTGTTGGATATTAATAACAATACGTTTATTTTATATAGCGCCTTTCTACAAACTCATATTCCTTTTGTAAAGCTACAGAACTTGTTTGAATCAGTGTTTTGTAAGTTTGAGCCATGTGTTAATTAAGCTCTGAAATAAAACAGAATAAGAACTTAAATATTCTGTGATTTAGTATGCTTGCTTATCATAGGAAGTAATAGGAAATTACTCTTTACATTAAAGTAGTAGCCTAGTGAGAACAGGGTGTTGGGGGAATCACCTTTTATTTTGTTCTGTTTTTCACAACACAATCCACCGTGCCATTCGCCGTTGCCGGCTAAAACGCTATAGGTCAAAAAAGAAGCCATATCTAAACATGATCCAGAAGCGCAGGCGTTTTCTCTGGGCCAAGGCTCATTTAAAATGGACTGTGGCAAAGTGGAAAACTGTTCTGTGGTCAGACGAATCAAAATTTGAAGTTCTTTTTGGAAAACTGGGACACCATGTCATCCGGACTAAAGAGGACAAGGACAACCCAAGTTGTTATCAGCGCTCAGTTCAGAAGCCTGCATCTCTGATGGTGTGGGGTTGCATGAGTGCGTGTGGCATGGGCAGCTTACACATCTGGAAAGGCACCATCAATGCTGAAAGGTATATCCAAGTTCTAAAACAACATATGCTCCCATCCAGACATCGTCTCTTTCAGGGAAGACCTTGCATTTTCCAACATGACAATGCCAGACCACACACTGCATCAATTACAACATCATGGCTGCGTAGAAGGATCCGGGTACTGAAATGGCCAGCCTGCAGTCCAGATCTTTCACCCATAGAAAACATTTGGCGCATCATAAAGAGGAAGACGCGACAAAGAAGACCTAAGACAGTTGAGCAACTAGAAGCCTGTATTAGACAAGAATGGGACAACATTCCTATTCCTAAACTTGAGCAAATTGTCTCCTCAGTCCCCAGACGTTTGCAGACTGTTATAAAAAGAAGAGGGGATGCCACACAGTGGGAAACATGGCCTTGTCCCAACTTTTTTGAGATGTGTTGATGCCATGAAATTTAAAATCAACTTATTTTTCCATTAAAATGATACATTTTCTCAGTTTAAACATTTGATATGTCATCTGTGTTGTATTCTGAATAAAATATTGAAATTTGAAACTTCCACATCATTGCATTCTGTTTTCACAATTTGTACAGTGTCCCAACTTTTTTGGAATCGAGTTTGTGTGTATATATATATATATATATATAGTGCTGTTAAACGATTAATTGCGATTAATCACATACAGAATAAGTTTGTGTGTACATACCATGTGTGTACTTTGTATAATTATATAAATACACATACATGTATACATTTAAGAAATATGTGCATGTATATACTGTATATATTTATAAAATGTTAAATAATTTTATATTACATATAAATATTTTATGTATAAATATATATTTTTCTTAAATATATACATATAGCTATATGTATACTCTATATGTATGTGTGTATATGTATCCAATCAAACCAAAAAAGTGAAATGTATTTGTAACTAAGATGGTTTGGATCTTCAAAAATTGTTAGTCAAGTATTGTATTTATTAAGTCAGGTGGTGGCACATAAATGTACTGCACACCAGGAATGACCCAATAAATCAAGTGTGTTATTTCTAAACAATTCTCTGCTAAGTTTCCCCACGCAAATCACCTCTCCCAGTAGAGAACATAAACCACTAATGTGCATGTCCACGCAAACACCTTTCCTCCAGTACTGCAGTGCACTGAGCGTGCTATAAATCACCTTATATTATCATAGCGCTCTAGTAGTCTCCGCCCCTCTGTGCTCACGATTGGCCGACTCTCCTCCTTGGTACCCGGCCCCCTTCCTTGACGCTCCCTGATTGGTGGAGGAGATTCTCCTTGAGCTGTCAATCAGACGCATCTTTCGTGCTCCGCTCTGAAGCGATGCACAGTGATTCTGATTCACTGAACAGATCGTTAGAGCACACAACATCCCACTAAACCCTCTCAACTGTCGTTTTTCTCTCTTTCTGTGGATGCTCTTGCTTTGAATATAAAAATCTGAGGAGGTATATATTACAATTTTTCTTTTTCTGCGCAAGGATTTATTTATATATCCTCTGGCACTCCAAACGCCAACAGATTGTGTTTGGTCTCCTTGCAAAGGGTCACTTGGGAGAATCGACCCGTCTTGTGGCACTCCTGACACACTTGGAAGATTTGTGGACTGCGGACGTTTGGTGAAATAGGACACACGGACGGACAACTGCGGTTTATGCGTGTTCCCGTTCATAGAAGATAAAAACGGACTGTTGCTGCAAGAACTGACACTGAGAAATAACAAACAATCAACTCAAAACATGAGCTGCGCAATGTTGCGACACGCGCTCGCTTTGCTCTTGGCGTTGCTGTGGAAAGGTAAGTTGCAATTCTTCAAGCATTCTTCTAGAGCAAATGTTCCTCACTCGTTCCTTGCTTCATTCTTTGCTGGGACCTGGAGTGGAATACTAATGCGGCTCCGGGGGTCTACCTGCCAATGAATCATGTGTGTGTGTGTGTGTGTGTGTGTGTGTGTATGCGTTTGTGATCAAATCATAGAGACAAGTGCGCTCCACAACACACGAGTTCTGCATATTAACACTTTGGGAGGGAAACATATCAATACTGCTTTCCTCGTTTCTATCTCTGTGCGTAACAAGTCAGTGGATGCCTTTACAGATATTGACACCTTTTTTCTTTTATGACCAAGATCGGTGTTTTTTTTTTTTTGTTTTGTTGTAAGTGTCCCATAACATGCAAAACAGCTGTTTAACACAATTATATGTGTGTGTGTGTGTGTGTGTGTTATCAATTACTTAATATACAGTATTATACTGTTCATATTACTTAATCGTTTTTAGATTCTTTTTATTTTTTAGTGAGGTGCATATTTAATTGTTAATATTGCATTCATACAATTTTGTTTTGGTATTTATTAAATTTATATTTATTTAATTATTATATAGATGTTTTGCACAGTGGTGTAATGCCATTGTTGGGTGCTGTTCTTTAGAGATCCAGCAGGTGGCATTAATCAACAGACCCGATAAACAGAACCCGATATTGGTTATTTTTATTTTTAAGTGAATGATATCCAGTATACATATAATAATAATAATAATAATAATAATAATAATAATAATAACCATTAGACTAGTGACTCATCATGAATATTGTGTTATTTCTGTTGTGGTTCTTGCAATTGTTGTTATATTAAAATTGCCATTTTAATTGCCATTATCATATATTGTATTAATATTAAATGTAATTTTAATTGTATATTTATTACAGTTTTATAATTTAATGTTGAGTAGACAGAGATGTAATGATGTTGTTTGTGGCTGTTCTTTAGAGATCCAGCAGGTGGCATTTATCGGTACAACCGATATTCATAAACTGATATTTACTTTTAAGTGTCTGATATGCAAATAATAAGTAAATATTAATTTGTGACTCATGAATATTTTATTACTGCTGTTGTGATTTTTGTTGATGTTGATATATCGGCATATATTATAGTAATATGAATTTTTAGTTGTAGCCTATATTTATGGTTTTATATTTTAATGTTGAGTAGACAGTGATGTAATGGTGTTGTTTTTGGTTGTTCTTTAGAGATCCAGCAGGTGGCATTTATTGGACCAACCGATATTCGTAAACCAATAATAGTTATATTTACTGTTAAGTGTCTGATATGCAAATAAAAAATAAGTAAATATTAATTTGTGACTCATGAATATTTTATTACTGCTGTTGTGATTTATGCTGATGTTGATATATTAATATTGCCATATTCATTGTTATTAAGTTAGCATATATTATATTAAAATGAATTTTTAATTGTGGCCTATATTTTAATAATTTTATAATTTAATGTTGAGTAGACAGTGATGTAATGGTGTTGTTTGTGGCTTTTCTTTAGATATCCAGCAGGTGGCATTTATCGGTAGAACCGATATTCATAAACCGATAATAGTTATATTTACTTTTAAGTGTCTGTTATGCAAATAGTAATAAGTAAATATTAATTAGTGAATCATCATGAATATTTTATTGTTGCTGTTGTGATTTCTGTTGATGTTGATATATTAATATTGCCATATTCGTTGTTACTATATTTGAATATATTATATTAATATGACTTTTTAATTGTAGCCTATATTTTTATAATATTATAATTTTAATGTTGAACAGTGATGTAATGGTGTTGTTTGTGGCTGTTCTTTAGATATCCAGCAGGTGGCATTTATCGGTAGAACCGATATTCATAAACCGATAATAGTTATATTTACTGTTAAGTGTCTGTTATGCAAATAAAAAATAAGTAAATATTAATTAGTGAATCATCATGAATATTTTATTACTGCTGTTGTGATTTCTGCTGATGTTGATATTTAATAATATTGTCAGATTCATTGTTATTATTATTAGCGTACATTATATTAATTTAATTTTTAATTGTAGCCTATATTTTTATAATTTAATGTTGAACAGACAGTGGTGCTATGGTGTTGTTTGTGGCTATTCTTTAGAGATCCAGCAGGTGGTATTTATCGGTAGAACCGATATTCACTGAATACCGTCTCACTAATTATATACATGCAATTTGTTGAATTTAATATTCTCTCTGAAATGGCGGATGCAAATTGCTTCAATAGGCTATATTTTCAGTAAATGGTGACATGTGAAACTGGTGATAATCCCACAGTAGAAACAAATGATGTGTTGCTGCAGTTTTGACACTAACTGTTGACAAAGGAGTATGTGATCTGCGTTACGATCTACTCCTAGCTATCATCTTTGTGATTGTTCTGGGACAGTCGCACTTGGTGAAATGGTTAATATCAGAAAGATGAAGAAAACCAGACACAGCCGGGTGATTCGTATGGATTTGGAGTACTATTGTTGTATTATTGATCTGTCAGGGAACGCATGGGGCATCAGGGATGGAATAATAGCTTTTGGTGTGCTGTGAATGGATGAGTACTTGCTTTGAAATGATGTTTGATTCCACTTTTTGAGCCCTTTACCATGATGAACACAAATTTAATCATTCTTGCCCTGTGGGAGGAGTTTTTTTTTTTCCATGCAGACCTGCGCAAACTAGTGTCTCTTGCACTTCAATGAATGCATGCCACCTATTATAATTTGCATAAATCGTGTGTTAATCAGAATCAATTTTCCTTATTTGAGGACAGTGCTGCTGATGCACAGATCAATGTAAATAGTCAATGCAAACATGAAAACTGCTGAAGAGTCTTAATACCACTTTTTTTTTTTTCCATACACATTTCTCATTTTGTGTTCCTTGGGGGAAAAATTGCAGTTTGAAGGTGAGTAAATACTGACAGAATTTTCCCTTCTGGTGGAACTATTCTTTTAACATTGCAAATCATACAAGATGGACTTGTTGAAAGACATGCGACACTGTGTGAGAGAAGAGCATGTTTTAATTTTCATGTCAGCGTGTGTTTTGGATGGTGGGAGGGGTAAACTAGACACCCCGAGAGTTTGTTCTCCCTCAGACTCAACAGTGCTGATGATGTTTGCTCAGGGGAAAATCTGTCTGAAACTCATTATGCTTTTTTCTCACAATTCAGCAGTTCTGCACAAGGGAAATTGATTCAGGCGTCTGATAATTTGATATGTACTGACCACATAATTTACACTCTCTCACTGTTGCTGGCCTTTCTAACATTGATTTTTATTTTTATTTTTGTCTTTTTCCGTCATCCATGTTAGAATCTGATTAACCAAAAAATCTGAAATAATATAATTCTTGCATGACTTTGTCAGCTGGTATAGCTAAAGCTGTACTTGTCTTTGAATAAACTCCAAATTGCTTTACAAAAAGGCATCTTCCATATGCATAAACGTAT
The DNA here is from genome assembly GCF_024489055.1 of Chanodichthys erythropterus. Taxonomy (NCBI): domain Eukaryota; kingdom Metazoa; phylum Chordata; class Actinopteri; order Cypriniformes; family Xenocyprididae; genus Chanodichthys; species Chanodichthys erythropterus. Next base: position 38,531,991 of record NC_090222.1, on the reverse strand, counting down.
TGTTGTAACCTTCAACCTCCAAATATTTGTCCTGAAGCACTTTTTTTTAACCTCACACATACAATTTCCCTACAACCTGACAAATATCACTTAAAAAGGTGTCCTGAGAAATCTGTGACAGAGTTAGACTGTATTAGACAGAATTAGATCTGCACTTTTTATACAATTAGAAAACTAGCCAATGCTGTACAAATGATTACTCAAAGTTGCAATCCTATTTAATGAAATCCTATTTAAAATTATTATTACACTTTTAAAAATGCTGGGTTGTTTCAACACATGTTTGGGTCAAATATGGACAAACCCAACTGTTGTTTTTAAAAATTTAATTGAAAAATTTAAACCAATGTTTGGGTTTGTCCATATTTGACCCAAATGTGTGTTGAACCAACTCAAAAAAGTATGTTTTATATAGCATGAATGTAATCTGGACATTTTACATCCACCATGTTGTCATTGTCATGTGACATACAGCGCCAGTCGCATCGCTACAGTTCCATTCACCAATCCTCTCCCATGGCCTCATGGGATAGTAAAGTGTTCATGTGCACTTCAGAATCTCATTGGAAGTAGCAGGTCATCCGGGTCTTTTCATGATTTAGAATACCGATAGCATAATTTAATGTTCCTAACATGGTTTAACATGTTAGTTGCATGATTAAGTATGTTGCTAACATGATTTAGCATGTTTCCAGCCTGATTTAACACATTGTTTTATGATTTAGCATGTTGCTATCATATATACTATGTGTCCAAATATGTCTATCCATTCAGTAGGACCAAAACAGTACTGAATAAAAAAATAAATAAATTTGAAAAAATTTCACTCAAATTTTGCTAGTAAATTTCAGAAAAATGGCGAGTAATGCATTGAATTACATGTGATATTTTGACCTAGAAACACTGAAATAGTATTTTCTTGTTAAACATACTCCAACTAGGGTAAAGTTTGATGATAAATTTTGGTGTTCGCTTGTCTGCAAGTTTGAAATAACTTTGAAAAGCTTGAAGATTTTACTGAAAGTCGTCAATAAAATGTTAACATGTTCTAGCAAATTGCTTACGTTTTAACAAGTTCCCCGCATATCTTATCACATTGTTACCATGTTTTAGCATGACTTGACACGTTGAAGGCATGTTTCTATCATGAATTAACACATTGGCAGCATAATTTAACATGATTTAGCACTAATATGTTTATCACTAATAAAGCATTTTATCGACTTCTTTGAGTAAAATCTTCAAACTTCAAGCTTTTCAAAGTTATTTCAAACTTTCAGACAAGGCTTTGTCAAGCCAACATCAAAGTTTGTCATCAAAGTTTACTGTAGTTGCAGTATGTTTTACAAGAAAATACTATTTCAGTCTTTCCGTTTAATTAAATGCGTTATTTGCTATATTTGTAAAATTTACTAGCAAAATCTGAGTGAGAATTTTTCAAAGTAATTCCATTTTTTAATTCAGTGAATCGGAAACACAACCTTTTTTTTTTTGGAAAGCAAAACGACTGAAAGCCTAGAACTAAAAAAAAAAAAAGCGCTGAAAAAAAAATTGCTAGGAAATTTCACAATTAATTACAAAGAAATGGCAAGTAGCACATTGCAATTAATCGTGAAATTTTGAAGTAGTATTTTCTTGTAAAATGTACTACTATAATGTGTTCTTGGTTATTTTTTGAAGTAAATACTCACACTTTCAAAAAGTATTATTCTCATATCCTTCACTGTACCTTGGTGCCGCTACAGTACTTTTATGCAAATGAATCAAGAATGCAAAAGACTCATTAGTCTCTACATCAAAGGCAGAGGGGTTCCTGTTCTAAAACCGTGTTTAGTTCTATTAGCGCATTCTTTCCTCAACATTACCAGGACTTATTCAACAATGCCGCAGTGGGATTGTGGGCAGCACATCAGTAGCTGGAAGATTTCTGGTTCTCTGCCCTGATTTTGTACCCTTGAGCAGGTCACGTGACCTAGACTTTAGTGCAACATGCATCGCCGTTTCCCCTTGACCCAACACAGATGCCTTGAAACGACAGAGGCTGCTACTTAACAGCCTTTATGTAATCGAATTAAAATTATGCTTCTGAATGCGGCCTTGACTGACCTAGACCAGACAGAAAGCTGACAAAATATCAAAGATGAGAGTTCTTCGGCATCTGTTATTATTGCATGAATCGGTATCTTTTTAATCGTCTTTTTAAGACTAATTGCTTTTAATGGGGAGGGAGAGAGATTGCATTTGTTCTGTTTGTCTTGCAGGGCATATTTTGCTTCGACATTTTGCTTTCACAGTGAATACTAATCACACTGCAACACAATAAGTCCCTGCAGGGTATCTAAGGGCGCTTTCACAAGCAAACTTTTGCTGCAGACTCGAGTCTGTTTGACGTCAAAGCTCGTGTTTGCTTTGTTAGTAGAGTTCATTTGGACTCTGGACTAACTGAACCAGTATTGATGACGTATAATGTGGAGAATGAAGCATTTCTCATTGTCTTTGCATTTCTTGCAATAAACCTGCAGCAGACAGATGTGATAATCTGTGCATGTTAAGTTTAGAAAGCAACACCAGAGATAAAATAACTACGGCTGCTTGCCCTGCTCATGATTATTTTGCGCAAAAAAAGAAAACATCAACTTGTACTAGAGCTTCATCGATTCTGGATCAACTGAGAATCGCAATTTTTTTGTTTTGTTTAAAATAGAGATCACGATTCTCCCCTGATTCTGAATAGTCAACCTAACAAATAACATGACATTTGCTAGAAGATCTGATAAGATGTTAATTGCTGCAGTTTATTTAAAAAATTTTAATTTTAATGTTGTTTTATTTTTTTTTTATTGGAATGAGTGAATGATTCAATGACTCACTCATAAAGACTTCACTTGTTTCATCACTGGATGATTGAGCGAGTTTGAACGAATCTGAATTTGAATTAATGATTCAATGACAAATACATTTTTCAACAGTCACTTGTTGCCACCTACTGGTGTAACAATGTAATTGACAATCTTTATTTGAAGCGTCAAGTTACTTTCAAAGGGTGATTTACTCTATTTTGATCACTACTCTTGACATCAGTGTTTATATCCGCAATATAAACTTTTATCCCAGTACTTCTGTGATCATTTGAATTATTGTAAGACAAAAATACTGATCCTGTGTGGTCGGAAAGACTATTTGTGAAGCTGTTTCATATCTATACATGACAACTGTTTAATCTCTGGTTCAGCGGCAGTGCCAATGCATATCTGAATGTTCGCTGTGATCATACTTGTCAAAGCTTTAATCGTTTAATCGTTTAGGAATAAGATCACATGAGTATTGCAATCAAAACACAAAAAGTCACAAACATTTTAACAAAGACACAATGATTGCTGAAGAAATGCACATGTAACCCCTCACCCAGGTCCTACTTGCCCCGCTCTGCACGGGCCTCGAACCTTGGTCTCCGATGTGTGAGTTGGACGCTCTAACAAGGAGGCTAAAAGCTGCAACCTCTAGCGTCTTTTAAGATCAGAGTAGTGAGGTTTTCTTGTACAGCGACTGGCCTCCATTACACACTTACGCAACAGCTGTGCTACAATACAATTGCAAACAGTATAGTCAAGATTCATGCTTTGATATATTGCAAATATCATAGATGAAATACTTAAATAATTGTGAGAAGGACAAATCGTGATCACAATTAAAATACGCTTAATCGTGCAGCTCTACTAATATCACAGTCTTCTCTTTGTGCATATTAACTAGCCTAGTTAAAGTGGTAAACAGCTGCTGATAGTATTGAGATCAATGGTGTAATCATGTTTTTGGATGGAAAAATTTAACTAGTTGTGGCAACAGCCTACAGTAAGTGCATTTGCTCTAATGCGTGTCATTGCATTTATGGCTTTTACTTTTATTAGGCTACTAATTCACATTTGCAAACTTAAAGGATTAATGCACTTCAGAATTAAAAATTTCCTGATAATTTACTCACCTCCATGTCATCCAAGATGTTTGTCTTTCTTTCTTCAGTCAAAAACAAATGTTTTTGAGGAAAACATTCCAGGATTTTCCTCCATATAGTGGTCTTCAACAGTTACCAACGTGTTGAAGGTCCAAATGTCAGTTTCAGTGCAGCTTCAAAGAGCTCTACATGATCCCAGACGAGGAATAAAAGTCTAATCTAGAGAAACCATCGGCCATTTTATAAAAAAAAATAACCACAACCACAAATGCTCGTCTTACTACCCGTTGGTAACTGTTGAAGTCCACTAAATGGAGAAAAATCCTGGAATGTTTTCCTTAATTTCTTTTCGACTTAAGAAAGAAAGACATAAACATCTTGAATGAAATTGGGGGTGATTAAATTATCAGGAAATTTGAATTCTGAAGTGAACTTTGTTACAGATGTATCCTTGGAGTTATTCAAGCACACAACTTTCCAAAATCACCTGTTGAAAACAAACTTCAGCACAAAACCTGAGATCATGTGTTGGCAGGCAGCAGGGAGCAGGTGAACCGGTTGTTCAGTATATCATAACCAATTTTGTACGTTAATGCGGTACACGGTGGGGCAAGTGGGTCAATGTGAATGGTTTGTGTTGGTTTGTCTCCCCTTTTGCAGGATGGAGATGGCTGGCTGGCAGAGAAAGCGCAATGAAATCAATCCTCTGCCAGCCGAAACAGATGCCTCGTCTTTCAAAACTGGCTCCTATCTCTTTCGATGTGGAGCTCTCCAGGCTTGGCCCTGCACATATTCTGTGGCTCTCTGTTTTTTCTGGATCCGTTTGTCTTTGTTGTTGCCGGCTTGAAGTCCATCAGACCTGGCCTGTGCGTCTAGTGGGAAGGAGCCGTTGACGTAATCGCATTGCTGGGGTGGGCTGATTCAATCGCACTGGGCTTCAAGCCTGAGGTTGCTTATTACACCTGTTGGAAACAGCACTGACAGATGGCAGTTTTTTTGGCGATCTGGACTTTTTAAAATGTGTCGCTAAGGCAATCAAGCCATAGAGGATTTGTAAACATTTTCCCCACAGATACTAAACCATTTAGCATGTTATTTCAGTGCAAAAAACCTGCATTTTATTCACAAACCGCACGCAGTCCAGCTCAACCAGATGCTAAATGTGCTGGAATAGCACTGCGCCGAGTCATTATTCTTTTCAGCATGAAACACACCTTCTTTTTATGCAAATGATGCGGTTTTATTCACAAAAATAGCGCTATTTATATGCTCACTTGGACTGCGGTAAAGTTCGAAATGTTGCATATCCATTTTTATTGTTTTCACATTTGTCTTCGGTTATTTTTATTGCCATTTTCATCATCTTCTTTAAGTAGTTCTTAAAAGCAATGGTCCAACTACGAGCGCCACCTAGTGGATCCATTGATTAGTGCAGTCAATTCCATGCCATTTTAGTCCGGACTGCTTCACAAATGAGTGTCAATTCAACACAAAAGATGAACATGACGGCACATGCTAGTGGATGAGTTGAATCAACTCCACAGCAACTACATCAATTTATCCACTAACCATTCAGAAACGTCTAAAAGTTGTAACTTCTTCCTGAGTCTCTCCATCAGTGTTGACTCCGGTTTGAACAATGTAAGGCTGTCATTTTGGCTGCGTGAGATTCTCCAGCTTTGTTGTTGTTGAGCTGTTAAAGCTCCGCCCTCTTCTGGAAAGTGGGCCGGGAGCAGCAGCTCATTTGCATTTAAAGGGACACACACAAAAATGGTGTTTTTGCTCACACCCAAATAGGGGCAAATTTGATAAGCTATAATGTTGTGCTATTAAACACGCAATCTTATTTAAAAGATATTTGCATGCATTTTCTAGTGATCATGTTAACATTTTCACTAAAGAAACACATTTGCAATCAATTGAGCATGTTAATTCAGTGCTAAGCTCTTCTTATTCACGAATGGTGGTGCGTCGTGAGTATTTTAATGAAGTCATTATTCATTTCAGCGTGAACATGCCTCATTTCTATGCAAATGTCGCTCGTAGAATGATTTTACTTTACTCAGTTGACGTTAAACAATACTATAAACAGATTATACTGTATAAACTATAACATTTCCACATACCAGCAAATGCAGCTTCTAAATGCACTAGAATAGCATCACACCTTGAGTTTTTAAATTGCACATGAGGCTTGTTATAAATTCACAAAACACTATGTAGAGCACTATTTGCCTAGTGCAATTGAATTTCATTAAAAAGAGATGTTTGTGTACATTTTCTAGTGATCATGACAGCGGTAATTCATCAAATGATGGAGAAGAGTGGCGTGTATTCAGATGCGTGTCATAGACGAGCACACTTTTAGCATTTTAAAGAGATGCTTCTGGTGCTTTTTCCTATTCAGTATTTTTGACTTGTTTTCCAGTTCAAATATCTAAACATTCTTAAATCAAGATATTTGACAACACTTAATATCTTATCAAAATTAAGTGAGTTTATGCTTAAAACAATCTGAATATATCTCAAAAATATCTGCCAGTGGGGTCAGAAAAACAAACTTAAAGGGAAAACAAGATTCTTAACCCATTGGCTATAAAACTCAGTTGATTTTGATTTTTGATTTTTTCAGAAAGTAAGACTTAAAGTGCCCTATTATGCTTTTTCAGATATTCCCTTTCATGCAGTGTGTAATAAAGCTGTTTGGGAACATAAAAGGTCTGCAAAGTTTTAAAGATCAAAGTCTCTCAAAAGAAGTGATTCTGAACTGCCTGATGTGAGTCGTCAGTAATTCCAGTCTCACTTCCTGTTATATATCTACATAACGATGTTATCAAATTTGCATAATACCAGCCTATGGTGTTCATTGGCTACCCGTGAACGACGTCTACTTTACCCTGCCCACAAACACTGTAGTTGTATCTGAGAGTGGAAGAGTTTGGTTCGTGTTGTTCATGTCGAGAAGACGCTGTTTTCTGCGCTGAGAATCACTTTGATGCTCTTCAAAGGATGAGATTGAAGCGGTAAAACCGAAGCCATCATTACTGTTCGTATCACTGTGTATCAAGTGCTGAGGAAGAGCTAAAATCCATATATGATAATGGGCGTTTGGTTTCCTTCACACGCTGTAATTAGTCGACCAATCACAGCAGAGCAGGCTCTCGGAAAGGCGGGGTTTATAGAGGCTGAATCTTTGAGCAAACCGTTTCAGACACTGTGATAAAAGAGCTGATGAGCAATGTGTAACTCTAAAAAATGTTGGGTTAAAAACAACTGAAGTTGGGTTGAAAATGGACAAACCCAGCAATTGGGTTGTTTTAACCCAGCGGTTGGGTTAAATGCTTATTTAACTCAACTATTGTTTAAAAATGACTGTATTGCTTTCTTAAAATGAACCCAAAGTATGTTGGAAAATAACATTTATTAATATGTTTAAGGTTTAAGGATAAGTTTAATGAAGAATAAACATTTATTAAATTGCTTATTAATAAATGTTTGCCTTTTGATTATTATTGTTGCCTCTAGTAATTATGTGTCTGATTTTTAATTTCCAACCTATTTTGGGTTCATTTTAAGCCAGATATATAGTATTTTTTAAACAATAGTTGAGTTAAATAAAACTACTCAGCACATTGTGCAAACATTTAACCCAAATGCTGTGTTTGTCCATTTTCAACCCATCTTGGGTTGTTTTTAACCAAGCATTTTTAGAATGAAATTTAATAAATGTTTGTTGTTTCATTATTATTCATTAAACATATTAATAAATGTTCATTTCCAACATACTTTGGGTTCATTTTAAGCAAGCAATACGGTCATTTTTAAACAGTAAAACAACCCAATCGCTGGGTTTGTCCATTTTCAACCCAACTTTGATTATTTTTAACCCAGCATTTTTTTTTTTTTGCATATATTATGAGAAAACTGAAGTGTTTTTGACCTTGGATGCATGTAAATCTAATGTAGGAGACTCCAAAACAAATGTATATTTTTAAAGGGTGGTATAATGCTATTTCATGTATTCTTAAAGAGTTGGATTCTCATAATAAACATGGCCAAAGTTTCAAAACACGAGTTGGACGTATGACAGAGTATTTCTTTGCCAAAAATACTATTCCAAATCCTCATAAACTTTGCAGTCTTTTTTTCGAGCATGGGCCTGTGTGACGCCATAACGGTTGGAATTCCTTGTACGGGCACTTCTCCCGGAAGAGTGCGCGCGCACACGTCGACCAGGGGTGTGTTTCCCAAAAGCATCGTTAGCCAACTAACATCGCAAGTTCCGTCGTTACTTACATAGTTCAACGATTTGGTGTTTCCCGAAACCATCGTTCAAATGAACATTCGCAAAATTCGGAACGACAGCTCTCGACCTGTGGTTAGAAGCATAGTTTCCTGTTTTTATGACAGGTGAACTTGATAAATCATTATCTTGAGCAAAATAAGCAAGCTGACATCAAGTACAATGTATATCTTTTATTTCGAACATATGCAAGTGTCATTTATATATTTTAGTTTGTCAAGAGATATTAAGCACCGTATTTTTGGAGAGTGTGCATGTGTGTATGTGCTCTAGTACGTAAGAACAAGCATTTGATTTAATCTGGAAATAAATAACTGAGGAAAATGATAATTATTCCTCTAATGTCATATCTGTAATTTATAGCAGAAATTCTAGCATTAATTCGATCTCAAACGGATTCATTTAAAGAAGTTATATCTGCATAACGTCATTCACCAACGTGGTTGAACTGCAGGTTTGCGACAATACGGTTCAACGATGCATCGTACTATGGTAGTTCAGTAGCGAGTTACATCGTTGTTCGGGAAACGCACCCCTGAGCGAGAGTGCAGGAGCATGCCCATCAATGTGCGTTCAGCTTTACAGAAGTCGCTGGCAGCGCTGCACTGGTCACAGGACTTCACGAAATCAACAATGTCACCAAAGAAGTGTGTTTTTGGTTGTGAGGGAAAGATAACCTTGCTTCCCAAAGAGTCCAGCGTTAAGTGGAGCTGAGAGTTTTGTGCTCAAGCATTACATTGATGCACTCTCAATATTTGTTATTAAAATAACCATAGAAACTGATAGTTGCAACCACTTTTTTATTGGTTAAAATGAATGGAGAATATCAGGATCGGCGCTTATGGTTTCATAAACAAGGCCCAGTTCTACGCTGGACATACAGATCTTTTGAAACTGAAACACAGCGATAATGATCCCGGTCATGAGTCGGAACCGCAGGTGGAGAGTAAAACTGCATCAAATATCTGTTTTGTTGGCAATAGGCGTCTAAGTGCATATATTATAAACAACACGAACATAGTGAATTCATAAATTCATTATTCATCATTCACTATACGCTATATTCATTATAGTAATTCAAAAGTTATCCAGGGATAATGCAACGGTGTATTGTGTGTTTAAATACATTTATTTAGCTGACCATTGATAGCTTGCAGACGATTGCAACACAAAAGCTGCTCGTGCTCTTCACTCTTTAGAGGCGCTCGGCTTTTTTTGATACAGCGTATGTATGTATCTTTTATAAATATGATAAAACTAAAGATTTTTGGAGATATGAAGGATGCACTGCTACTCTATAGATAATCAAGATTAACATGAGATTGGCTGAAACTGTGTTTGATACCCCCCCTTTAAATATATTTAATATCGTGACATTTATAAATGAGCAGTATTTTGATTTAAGAACGTTCAAGTAAAATACTGAGTAAGAAAATCATTTTTTGCATTGCTGCAGCAGCAGAAAGGCATTGAGTTCTCCATGACCTGCCTTTGATGAATGAAATATGACAGATCTGTGACCACACACACTGGTTCAGAGCTCGAGGTGAGGATGAAGGGTTAAGTCACCATGTAAGTCACGAATATCGTTCTTTGCAGGCAGTCAGATGAGCTGCAGCAAATAGTGATGATTGCCTAAAGTCTTCATTACAGTGAACCTAAGAGACATGTAAATGAAACGGGTCGGCGGCGGCGGCAGGTTTTGCGAGCATGTTTAATTATCATCTCTTGTTCCTCCCCTGCCCTTCTCCGATCCCCAGCTCAGCCCGTGCATGAATATGTCCAAGAAGAAATGGCCTCACTCTAATAATAATGAAAAAAGCCCCATGTTTTATTTAACACAGCAGAAGAGAGGATCATTCAAGTGGCGGCAGAGTGGATGTAGCGGCAGAAATGAGAGGGGTGAGAGACGGGACTCCTCGCTCGCAAATATTCTCTGCTCACGCTCGGTCATGCGTGGCGTGAATATGTGCGTGCATGCGTGCCACGTGCGAGCACAGGTACGCCAGCTCTTTTGCTCATGTTTGCACCACCAGCGAGGTGAATTCACACATTTGTGGTGCTTGCAGCAAAGCGAACTGGTCAAACGTAAAGAAAATATGTGCATATTCCTGCCACTCTGTAAACATAAATCTTTTAGAGAATGCTATTGGCATACTGAGAGAATTTAATAAGGGTCAGGTCCTTGAGATGCAGTCGGCGCTGCGAGAGAGAGCTGTTCACGAGCGCTGTTGGAGACGGAGCCCAGATTGGAGTGGGCTCTTTGTCCTGAGGGACGTGGAGGGTCCTTGCACTCTCCCTGTCCTCATTATGGCAGACAAGGTGCTCGGCCGCGAATCAATGGCGACGGCTTAGACACTAATGCCAGCCGTATCTAGTAATAGGTGCATGTGTGTGTGTGTATCTTTGAGTTAGATTGTCCTGTGCTAAAGGAAAAGCAGTCATTAGACTCTTTGCACATTTGCAGACCATACACTCCCTCAGTGCTCCGAGTTAATGGCGGTAATTTTTAATGTTGAGTTATTACGCTATAGCAGACCTATAATGAAAGTGAAATGATGGTGGTTTCAGAGCAGCGGGGTATGAAGACTGAACCGCACTTGCTCTGGCTGCTGATTCTGTGGTTTATGCTGCTGTTCTCACATGTCATCTGATGCAAATATTGCCAGTGAACCCAATTAATGATTTTATTGGGCTTTTCCCACCTCTTGTTTTTGGCGAATCTTGAAGATATACTCTCTGGAAAGAGTCTTAATATGTACTGTGTGTTTTTTGGTAAAATGTTTTTACTGTGTTGATGTAAATTTGGACTAGGTTTGTGATTTTTAGAGATGCATTGATTTTAAAATTCTGTTTCAAATGTAATTATTGTTATATTTTGACTACAAGTGATTAATGGTCGATTACGGTACAGTAAATCTATATAAAAATAAAGAATACCAAGACTTTAATCAAACATTTTTGTCAATGTCGAAAAGAAATTAAGGTTTTTGAGGAAAACATTCCAGGATTTTTCTCCATATAGTGGACTATATATGGATATAAGGTCCAATATGTCAGTTTCAGTGCAGCTTAAAAGAGCTCTACATGATCCCAGATGAGGAATAAGGGTCTTATCTAGAGAAACCATCGGTCATTTTCTAAAAAAAATAAATAAAAATTATATACTTTTTAACCACAAATGCTTGTTTTGCACTGCTCTGTGATGCATAATCATGTTGGAAAGATCACCTGTGACGTAGGCGAAAGTACCGATCCAGTGTCTACAAAGCAAATATGCAATGACTAAGTCAAACACCCTTTACCAAAAAAGGTAAAACAACAATGTCGGATGATTTTGAAGTTGGAGGAGAAAATGAAATGGAGTTTTTCGCCCTAATGCGGTACTTCCGCCTACATCACGCGTGACCTTTCCAACATGATTACGTAACGTGTGCCGCATCACAGAGCAGTGCAAGACGAGCATTTGTGGTTAAAAGGTATATAAATTTTAATGTTTTTTAGAAAATGACCAATCGTTTCTCTAGATAAGACTCTTATTCCTCGTCTGGGATCATGTACAGCTCTTTGAAGCTGCTCTGAAACTGACATTTGGACCTTATATTCATATATAGTCCACTACGTGGAGAAAAATCCTGGAATGTTTTCCTCAAAACTTTAATTTCTTTTCGAAAGAAGAAAGAAAGACATATTAAATTATCAGGAAATTTTAATTCTGAAGTGAACTAACCCTTAAATCTTTGTTATAATGGCAAAGGCAAATGTCAGTGGCAAAGTTTATAATTAAATATTTAATATCCAACTGGTGCATTTTTAATTTTTTGTATACTGGCTGATATTGATATCATCAGATTACCATTATGGTCCCAATATATGTTGGATCCCTATTGATTTTAAATCACTAGTTATGGAGTCTTGGTGAATGTTAATGATTTCCTCTAAACTAAATATTTTTTTTTGTCTTGTTTTCCAGTTAATCATTTCTAAACATCCCAAGATCAAATGCAAATGCAGAATTTTGAATAAATTTTTTTTTGAAAGAATATATCTTGAATGATCTTGAACCTCAGTGGAATTTTTTTATGGGTTAAATCAAAATAATATTTTGTTACATTAAAACATATTCTATGAAAGTAAATGTTTTAAAGGGGACCTGTAATCCCCCTTTTACAAGATGTAATATAAGTCTCTGGTGTCCCCAGAATGTGTCTGTGGAGTTTCAACTCAAAATCCCCCACAGATCATTTATTATAGCTTGTCAAATTTGCCCCTATTTGGGTGTGAGCAAAAACACGCCGTTTTTGTGCATGTCCCTTTAAATGCAAATGAGCTGCTGCTCCCGCCCCCTTTCCAGAAGAGGGCGGAGCTTTAAAAGCTCAACAACAACAAAGCTGGAGAATCTCACACAGCCAAAATGAGGATTGCACAAAACAAAGCACACTAAGCCTCAAATCATTAGTTGCAACGGCAATATCAAAATGAGAAAAAAAAAAGAGGAAAAAAAAGAGGAACTCTAGTGAAATAGAGCTCTTAAAGAGTTAAATATTTGTCATAATGGTCACAAAAGTAATCTTAAACGTGTCCACAGCTAAATATTGAATATCCAACTGATGCATTTTTAATTTTGCAGTGTTGGCCGATATTATATATCTAGCAGCCATCCAATAAATGAATCCCAATATATGGTGCATCCCTAGTGATTTCAAAGCACCAGTTTTCATTAGAGTGGTGACTGTTAATAATTATTGCTTCTAATCAGTATTTGTATCTAAACATCCTTGATATCAATTGTTTTAAGCATAAATCTAAAAATACTTAAGTTACAGTAAGATATATTCCCCGAAAACAAGTCTTAATATCTTGCATACTTTTGTTTCTCAAGTAATGCTTTAAAGGAATTTTGATATTTGCACTGAAGAAACAAAACGGATTAAGAAAGTGATTGTTTTGCAGTGAAAGGCCGTCCACTGACAGGCAGCTGTCAGAGATCCTCGTAACGTTGCATCACCATCCAAATTTCGCCCTCTGCTGTGAAACCAGAGAGTTGAACACGCTAAATAAGGGATTGTTGTCGAAGATATGAGTCCCTCCTCCGCTTCTGACAGCTGGCAGCGCTGAACCTTGTTGCTTTGCTTTGGAGGAGGGCAAGAGAGACAGAGGAAAATAAATAAAGCAGAGAGAGAGAAAAGAAACACAGATCAATAAATATTTCAACAGCTGCTCCCCTCGAGCGTCTGTGAAGAAATGGAAAAGTGCAAAGTTACTGAAAGAGAATGAAAAGGGATGAACAATACGGGCAGATGGAAACGATTCCACGACATGCATCGGACGAGAACGTGACATGCGAGAACACGGGATGGACGGAGCAGAGAGCAGCGTTGTAAACAAAAACTGATTTAGAGAACTGACAGATGGCGAGTGGGGGGGCAGGAGGTGCTGAGAAGTGGCAAAGACCAGCAATAAACAAGCACAAGATGGATTGATCTGGAAGCCTGATCATTACACACAATTACGGCTGGGCGATATGGCGGCGTATACTGGGTGGAAATGCATTGGAGATTTTGCTATACCCTTTATAGCACGGTCGTTTTGTTCAGTGTGCACGACTGCTTTACCTTATTTTTTATGTGAGAGCGATGAAAAAGAATGGCGTAAATACAGAGCAGAACGTGTCCTGAACAAGTCAAGAGAAGGAAGAACTTGTTGAGTTTAGTTGCTCACAGCTCAACTTGCTACATATAATTAACATAAAATATAACAGAAACTCTTTTAAATGTCAAACATTAAATACTAACAGGTCTTTCCCTACAAAAACACTTTTCAACATTTACTCTCATTATCTAGTCCTTTGCAAACCATGATGGGAACTAGAAATCCACTGGCAAATTTTCAAAGTTATCAAGATGATTTAATTAAGTTACTACAACTTAATAATAATAATAAAAATCAATTAATGCAGAAATTTGAGTTTAAATTGCATAATATTAAGTTGATGTAAGGATCAATATTATGAATATTAAAAATTAATTATTAATTATTATTATTATTATTATTATTATGAGCTCCTTATTATAAACGGAACTCATCAAAATAATATTTGCCACTTAAAATGTGTAATTAAATCAATAAATTATAATTTTTGTCTTGCACCCATGCATTTATTTAAGTCCCCTGAATTTGCTTTTAAAGTAAATTTAATATCACAATACACTAAAAATGAGTTCTTGGTGATTTTCAAATTATTTTTAAACTTGTTTTTCCAGTTAAAATAGTAACTTGAAAATTGCATTTACTGTACTTGAAACATGGCATAAGATTTTAAAGATTTTAAAAGTTTTAAAAAACTTTTTAAAAGTTTGAATGTTTAATATAATTATATTCTATCTTAATGCACTAGAAAATTTGCGCTTGATTTAAGTATATAAATGAGTTAAAAACATGAAAAAATCTGCAAGTGCAGCAAGACAAAATACACTTCAAGAAATGTATATGTATGAAAAAAGTCTTAATATCATATGCTTAATGTGCTTGTCCACTTATTTTCCAGTAAAAATATAATTTAAAAAAATGTAAAGAAAGAAAGACTAATTCAAATCTGAAATATAAAATTACTCATGCAATATAAGATTTTGGTCATACTATCCACCTCCACACACAACTGCTCTGACTTAAAGTAAAAGTAAAACCATTGACCATGCCAATACTGTATCTGAAGAAAATAGCTTCAAAGGTTTTTTGCTATCACTTTTCACACTCTGTTTTCTCTGAATCTCAAAACAGTTTAATCAAACCTGCCTGTCGCAGGACAGATCATAATCTAACAGACCCAATTTCCCTTATTTCAACTCAATTTTGACATATTGTGTAGAATTACTGCATTTTGACTGAACATAGACTTGTTTTTTTTCCCCATGGAGTGGCCAAAAGTGATGTCCGGCCTAGGAAAATTGACATCTTCACCCTTTATCCAAACATTATTAAAAATGTGTTTTTGTAAGCATATTGCATAGTTGTGCCTTGAGTCGATTGTTTTATTTGTGATAATAACACAATGAAGCATTACAAATTGTGCTGACATAATTTTTGGCCAGGCTGTCATACAAAGAAATTATGAATGAGAACCAATGCAATTTTAATAACTGATTATGTTCTAGTCAGTGTAAGCTTTTCCTGTGAGCCTTTTCTTTTTCTATGCAGATTTGTTTGTACAAGTTAATAAAATCTGTAGCAGTAGTTTGCCCTTTTTTTTTGTCAAATAATTGTCAGATAAATAATTTAACCAAGTTAAAGGGATAGTTCACCCAAAAATGAAAATTTGATGTTTATCTGCTTACCCCCAGCGCATCCAAGATGTAGGTGTCTTTGTTTCTTCAGTAGAACACAAATGATGATTTTTAACTCCAACCGTTGCCGTCTGTCAGTCGTATAATACAAGTCAGCGGGAACTTGGACTATAAGAGTAAATAAAACTTGCTTAGACAAATCCAAATTAAACCCTGCGGCTCGTGACGACACATTAATGTCGTAAGACATGAAACGATCAGTTTGTACGAGAAACTGAACAGTATTTATATCATTTTTTACCTCTAATACACCACTATGTCCAACTGCATTCATCACTCGATTCGTTTGGTCTGATCATGCTCTGACAGCGGCAGTGATGTCTCGCGTATATACTTCAATGAGTGCTAGACATCGCTGCTGCTGTCAGAGCGCGATCAGACCAAACGAATCGAGTGATGAATGCAGTTGGACATAGTGGTGTATTAGAGGTAAAAGATTATATAAATACTGTACGGTTTCTCGCACAAACCGATCGTTTCATGTCTTAGGACATTAATGTGTCGTCACGAGCGGCAGGGTTTAATTTGGATTTGTCTAAGCAAGTTTTATTTACTGTTATTGTAGAAGTTCCCATCCACTAGCATTATTTGACTGACAGACAGCAACGGTTGGAGTTAAAAATCATCATTTGTGTTCTACTGAAGAAACAAAGTCACCTACATCTTGGATGCTCTGGGGGTAAACAGATAAACATAAAATTTTCATTTTTGGGTGAACTATCCCTTTAAGTGTTTTGTTTTTAAAATATTTAAAAACTATAAAATATTTCCCCATATTTTGATGGTTTAATTGAACTTATAGGGTGATTAAGATCAAATATCCCCTCCGGACATCACTTTTGGCCATATATATATATATATATATATATATATATATATATATAATATAAATTAAAATATTTAATCTAATTAAATGTGCAAATTAATCGAATTAATCGCAAACTAATCACACATCAAATAGACATTACAAAAAGTAGCTGTAGAAAGAAATATTTTAAGTCATTCATTCATTCGATTCGTTCAAGTGCTTGATTCAGTCAGGAATGAAGTAAACAGCTCTCTTTATGAATGGGCCATTGAATCATTAGTTTACCCATTTGATTTGCTCAAAAAAACTTGAAAAAAGTTCTGCTCTGGCTTTATAGGTAATATTTTCTTTGGCAAAATTGAGCAATAACAAAATATTAACTTATTGAACTGTTGTAAATCAATAACACATTTGCACTTGTGCTATTCGGGACAAAAACAGCTTTTGTGTGATATTGTTGAACTATATCATAATATAAGACAATATATCATGATATTTGCCCTGATATCTTGAATTTTAGTGCCATTTTAACTGCATTCTATTGGCTTTATCACACAGTGAGTTGTTGCTCTGCTTCATGTTTGTCATTAATCAACTGTATGAAATGTCAGATGAACTACGCAGGTCTGGGGCAGGACGGGTGCGTTAAATCAATTTTTTTATAACTGACGGGGTAAATTGACAGCCCTATATATGTGTGTGTGTGTATGTATATGTATGTGTATGTGTATATATATATATATATATATATATATATATATATATTTACACACACATGTATAGCCATGAATGGTTGTGCAGTGCGTGCTGTCGGGATGAGTGTTGACAGTGGGCTCCAGCACTACGGCTCTAATGCTGCACTTCTCTCATTAAAACGTCATTCCTGCTAGACGTGCCACTAATAAGCAGGTGCTTCTGCGTATTACCTTGGTAATGAGTGGTTGTTAGCTTGGCTGTGCCTCACTAATGAAAACACGGCCCTTATCTCCATGGCTTGCTCCATGGAAAAAGTCTCAATTTGAGGTTACTGAGAGATCAGAATCTTATCAGCACCACACCATTATATGTAAGGACAACAAACATGTAAATCGCTACAAACAGATATACGGCATTAGCTACAAACATTGTTCAATTCCAACAAGGCAAGTGTGCCTGGTGTGATAATTCACCACTGAAGATATCCGCCACCATTTTTGCCATCCAGTTTTTTTCTTGATATGGCACTTATTAGATATTCCAGCTGTGAAGGTGCAGATGGGATTTCTAGCAATGAGAAGCTGATATTAAAGAAATAGTTCACCTAAAAATGGAAATGTCATTTCGCCCCTTGTGTCAAGCACATAAAGAGAAATGTTTAGTTTTTCTTGGAAAAAATCTTCTTACGACGCTCAAAGTTCAATGCAAAGCGAGAAATCGCTTTTTGAGGACTACAACAAATGGCTGGTAGGGACTACAACGAGCTTCTTCCTTGGTTGGTGACATCACAAACCCCAAAATTTACATAAAATCCGCCCCTGAGAACACACAACAAAGGGGGCGGGGCCATGTTGGGCTGCTTTAGAGAAGAGGAAGAGTTGTCGTAGTAGAGTGTTGTTCATTTTAAGCCGGACTGCTTCACAAACGAGGGTCAATTCAACGCTGCATTTGCACAAAAGATGAACATGACGGCACATGCTAGTGGATGAGTTGAATCAACTCCACAGCAACTACATCAATTTATCCACTAACCATTCAGAAACGTCTAAAAGTTGTAACTTCTTCCTGAGTCTCTCCATCAGTGTCGACTCCGATTTGAACAATGTAAGGCTGAACACCGTTACTGACAATCCTCATTTTGCCTGCGTGAGATTCTCCAGCTTTGTTGTTGTTGAGCTGTTAAAGCTCCGCCCTCTTCTGGAAAGGGGACGGGGAGCAGCAGCTCATTTGCATTTAAAGGGACACACACCAAAACGGCGTGTTTTTGATCACACCCAAATAGGGGTAAATTTGACGAGCTATAATAAATGATCTGTGGGGTATTTTGAGCTGAAACTTCACAGTAACATTCTGGAGACACCAGAGACTTATATTACATGTTGTGAAAAGGGGCATAATAGGTCCCCTATAACAGGTCTGGAAAGTTTAGAGAATTTTTTAGTTAGAAGTATGGTAACATATCTATTAGTTCACCTGTGGTGTTTCATTTAGATGCTAAAGGCTCAGATTTTGAGGATTAATGCATGAAAACCTGTTAAAAATGCGTGGCTTGTGTCATACAGCTCTTGTTATTGTGAATCAGAGAATTGTGCTAATCGGGATCAAATTTCCCCATGTGCACCGGTGTGATTTTCCATTAAAGAAGCGGAGAGACGTGGAGGAATTTGTTTTGGAGGCGGCGGTGTGACATTTCTTTAATTGTGAGAAAGGAGGAGAGATCTCACGATGTGATTGAGCACTTGTATTACCCTAATTTGGTTCGCAGTCAGATGGCAGTGTGTTATCGCCCAAGGATGTGCCACTTAATTTGGTGTTGGGGGATATTTCTCTGTCAGCGCCTTGTGTTCTTTATCAATAGGCACCAATGAAGTTCCTTCTAAACATGACAAGTTGAAGCCTAAACCGAGAATATGTGAAGGCAGTGTTTAGTCTTCAGTCCAGAGTCTCTAAGCGCCGTAATAGGAAGATGTGTGCAAATGCATATCACCCGCCTGCCACACATTTCTCTCCATTTTCAATTTGAATATCATTAACCAAAAAGTCAATTTTTTTGAGCATTTTAATTAATATCTTAATGAATTCCGTTGCATTTTGTCCTGTTTGGGTGAGCGAGATATTCATGGTTAATGAAATTTACTTTCATTTCCGAATGAAAGCGCTCATGTAGTTCCATCTTTGCTTTTGGAGCGTTGCCCGCACACAAAACTTTAATTCATTGTTTAAATAGCGCCTTCCAATTAGTTAGTCATTTTGTGCTATATTTCTGTCATTTGCATAATCAAATAAGGTCATTAATGATTGTAGTCACATTAATTCTATATTTATTAGAAGTAAAGCATAATTTTTGTCATTATTCCTCAGGCTTATTTTATTAGTTGATAGAAGGAAATCCATGATGTGGAGAAAACATTTAACACTGCTTAATACACCAAATTTGCCGCTTTGTGTGTGTGTGTGTGTGTGTGTGTGTGCGTAAAATGTGTAGCAGATTTCAATACAACATATGCATATACAGTACAGAGGCTGCAAAAAGTTTTTGCACACATCAGTCACACTTAAAAATATCTCAATTTCATTGCATTTAATACAAAATATAAAACCAAATGGCATCTTAACAACAGTATTTTGAACAGTATTTACTATAAAAAACATATTTATCTGTACTTATTTGACCAAAAAATACAGTAAATATTGTGAAATATTATTGCAATTTAAAATAGATGTTTTCTATGTGAATATATTGTAAAACTTAATTTATTCCTGTGATCAAAGCTGAATTTTCAGCATCATTACTCCAGTGTCACATGATCCTTCATTGTTGTAACATTGTTATCAATGTTGCAAACAGTTTTTGAAGCTTCATATTTTTGTATAAACTCTAATAATTTTTTTTTTTCAGGATTTTCTGATGAATAGAAAATGTAAAAGAATAGCATTTATTTAAAATAGAAGTATTTACTGACACTTTTAATCAATTTAATCCATCCTTGCAGAACAAAAAGGACATAAAAAATAAACATTCTTCCTGATCCCAAGGTTTGAGTGGTAGTGCATCTATTATTTCATATTTCAAAATATGAAACAATAAATATATTGTTCAATATGAGGACAAAAGGTCTCTTGTTGTCAGTAAGGTTGAAGAAAAGCTGGAGAATCATTTGTTTGCAGATGCCAAATTTTGTATCTAATGCAATATTTAGACATTTTTACGTGTGACTTAAGTGTCCAAAAACCTCTTTTAGAGACACTGTATATCCTGCACAGCCTTGCTGCAATTAAAGTGCATTCTGAAGTTCACAACTCTTAAATGTATCATTTTAATATACAACACTAAAAGACATTATTTAAGACCGAATCCACCAGAAACTTTTGCCCTGTTATGACAGGCGATTGACACAGATTGGCTGCCGCCTGTGTTTTTCCACCTAGTTTGCACAAAGTTCAACAACTTTTCTCAACTTTTTGACGCCTGCATCACATTTTCAATTGACAAGGCTGTTCAGCTGACACAAAACCTTCTGTTAATCAGCCAAGCGGACATTGTTATCGATGGCAATAATCTCAAAATTGGTGATTTGATGTTTTGGTCTCTCACTAGAAGGAATATTTCACTATCCCACATCGAGACAAGCAACTATCCTGATGTTTGACAAGCAAAAGCCACAATAACCACATTCGCTCTCATGACCTTAGCATGGGACACACAAATTAAAATCCATGAGAACTTCATTCGCTCTCATGACCTTTGCATGGGACACACAAATTCAAATCCATGAGAACTTCACAAAGGCCAATTAGCTGCCTAATGTTGGGAAAAACTGTCATGATGCAGTTGAGATTTTGCTGACAAGTCAATGATCCAGTGGATACAAACCGTTTTTAGAGATAATTCTATTTTGAATGAGATTTATGGTTTATTCTGATGATTATGAAATGGGTCTGGTGAACTTCTCTCTCATTTCTCTCTTGCCTGTCCACTGTCCATCTGAACTCTCAAAGGATATCGATCTGTTTACCCCAGATCTTTTAATACAGACATGTGCGATGTGAAACCGATATATGTGTCGATTCGATCAAGTAGACCTGAGAGATAGAGGCTAAGATCCATCACGCTTAGCAAACATTGACTAAATGACATTATGAAGCTCTCTGTGCAGTAAAAATAGAGATTCAATCCATATTGTCTTAGACTCTACTGAACAAACCAGGTGTGTTTCACACGTCCATCTGCAGCGCGCATGAGTGTTTCTGCTGCGGATCTAGACAGTTATTCACTAAGAGTGAACTGTGAGGCTATAAAGTGCTGAAATCATCTGGATTCAGTCAAAAAATGAATGAATGAACATTTGCGAATAAAGCACCGTTTCCATCCCTTTTTTAGTTAGAAGTATGGTAAGATATCTATTGATCTATTGTGTCGAATCATGATTCGGATCGTGTGTCAAACTGCCAACGGCTGAAATCACGTGACTTTTGCGCTCCGAACTGCTGATTCGACACACTGATTCATTTATGATCCAATGCTTGCTGAAGCAGTGCTTTGAAATCGACCATCACTAAATAAGTCGTTATTTTGTTTTTTTTTTGGTGCACCAAAAATATTCTCGTCGCTTTATAATTAGGGCTGTCAAACGATTAATCACGACTAATCGCATACAAAATAAAAGTTTGAGTTTGCATACTATATGTGTGGGTAATGTGTGTAAATAATATGTATATATTTTTACACACAAATTAATGTATATATTTAAGAGAAATATGTTGTTTATGTACAAAAAAAATATTTATATATAATATAAATGATATAAAAATATAAATAAATACACATACTTGCAAATATTTCTCATTTCTTTTGAATGTGTTTGTATTTATATATACATAATTATTACACACAGTACACCCACATATATTAGGCAAACTCAAACTTTTATTTTGTATGCGATTAATCTTGAGTAATCGTTTGACGGCCCTATTTATAATATTAATTGAACCACTGTACTCACATGAACCGATTTAAATATGTTTTTAGTGCCTTTATGGATCTTGAGAGAGAAAGTGTCCATTGCTCCCTATGGAGGCCTCACGGAGCTATCGGATTTCATCAAAAATATCTTAATTTGTGGTCCGAAGATTAATGAAGGTCTTACGGGTGTGGAACGGCATGAGGGTGAGCAATACATGACAGAATTTTCATTTCTGGGTGAACTAACCCTTTAAAAGTATCTCTCAATTATTCATGAAAATAGCATGGACAATAAAAAGAGTCTTTTTAGAGGGAGTTTTGCATGTCACAGTGCAGGACACATGTCAACTACCCTAATAAGTGTGCTCTATTGTGTGCTGCAGCCTTTCCTCTCAATTGCAGCTAATATTTGTCTGCCTGGTCAAAACTGCCAAAAACTAGATTTGGATGTGTCTAGCTTTAATACGCAGACATGTCAAGGAAAATGGATTTGTGGCATTTACTGTCTTTATTAAAACCTTGCACACAAATGCCAGGAAATCTCATTCCCGGCTGAGATTTCAGACGTTGATTCAAAACAAGTGCATCACAACAGGTTGTGCATCGTTTCTGTGTGTTTCAGAGACGATCATTCATGTGTGGTCACCATGTATAAAGTTGAGGCAGACAGTTGTTGTCATTGACTTGCTCTCAGTTTGATTTAAATCTGTACACATGCACTCTGGATCGGATCGATTCCTTCGAGTTCGCTGTTTTATGGATATCTGCACTGCCTGGAAAGGTCGATAAATCTTCATGAATTATTTTGTGATTAATGAGTTGGGTTGCATTTAGTTTTTGCCACACATTTTGAGATTAGGATTTTTGCTAGTTAGTAAACAATAGTAAATAATAAAACATTTTTTGTTTCACCAGCTTTTATTTGTCCTCAAAAAGACTGTGATCTTGGCATGGCAAGTGTTTGTGTTTTTTGCTGATCTGTGGTTTAGCGACAACAAAATAGTTTCTAGGAAAATGTACTGCTCCGAGTTTGTTCTTTCTTGTTGGTTCTCGTTTATGTTTCATTTTTTCCATTAGGAGAAATAAAAATAGAAACACATAAGATGGTAATTGTCATACCGTAAGAGTCCAGAGTTATCAAATGAATGTGCAGAGCAGCTCAGATCATTTGGTTTGCCAAGAATATGATAACAAATGAATCATGGCATAGTGTATTTTTAAATATATGCATCTATTTGATTTTAATCAAAGAATCATATTTTCAAAATGCATTTATTAAAATGACTTAGCATCAGCATATGGTCATTGTGAAAACAATTAAATGTATTCAATAAAAAGTGTGAACATGCACTCTAAAAATGCTGGGTTAAAAATGGACAAACCAAAAATGGGTATTTTATTTAACTCAACTATTGATTAAAAATTACTATATTGCTCAATTATAATGAACCCAAAATAGGTTGGAAATTAACTTAATATGTTTAATAAATGATAATTAAATCATAAACATGTATTAAATTACTTATTAATAAATGTTCACTTTTTGAATATTATTGTTGCCTCTAGTAATTATTTGTCTGATTTTTAATTTCCAAACTATTTTGGGTTCATTTTAAGCCAGACATATAGTCATTCTTAAACAATAGTTGGATAATATACATAATATTAAATTTAGGCCTACATATTTTTTTGAGAGTAATGAGATGTTTGACTCCGAGCACAGTTTGAGATCTCTCCTGAACCTGTAGATGAAACACGTATGAGATTAAAGAGAATCTTCTGAGAAGAAGGCGACTTCAGTGTTCATTTGCTCTCCATTTAATCTCATTACTATGTCTTTTGTGTCGTGTGGACTCTTGTGCATTTAAACCTGTATGACTTTCTTTCTTCTATAGCGCACAAAAGGAGTTTTTTTTTTCATGAAATGGACTTTTTTTTTTTTTTACCCCTATATGCAATTACAATGAATGTAGACCAGAGCTTTCAAGCTTCAAAAAGGATGCAAAAGCACCATAAAAGCACCATAAATGCCATATTGTGAGTCTTCTGAAGCCATACTATAGCTTTCTGTGAGGAACAGATTGGAGTTATTTATTTAATAGCATCTTTAAGCTATTTACTGTAGTGGTCAAAAGTGATGTCCAGCCTTTCATTCAAATATTATTAAAGGGGTCCTTGATTATAATTTCACTTTTTTAACTTTAGTTACAATGTAATATTTGAGCATAAACAACATCTGCAAAGTTACGACGCTCAATGTTCAATTCAAAGGGAGATATTTTCTATTACAGAATTCTCTTTTTAAGGACTACAACAAACGGCTGGTAGGGACTACAACGAGCTTCTTCCTGGGTTGGTGACATCACAAACCTTAAAATTTACATAAACCCCGCCCCCGAGAACACTCAACAAAGGGGGTGTGGCCATGTTGTGCTGCTTTAGAGAAGAGGAAGAGTTGTTGTAGTAGAGTGTTGTTGCCATGCCGTCATTTTACGCCGGACTGCTTCACAAATGAGGGTCAATTCAACACTGAATTCAACACAAAAGATGAACATGACGGCACATGCTAGTGGATGAGTTGAATCAACTCCGCAGCAACTACATCAATTTATCCACTAACCATTCAGAAACGTCTAAAAGTTGTAACTTCTTCCTGAGTCTCTCCATCAGTGTCGACTCCGGTTTGAACAATGTATGGCTGAACACCGTTACTGACAATCCTCATTTTGGCTGCGTGAGATTCTCCAGCTTTGTTGTTGTTGAGCTGTTAAAGCTCCGCCCTTTTCTGGAAAGGGGGCGGGAGCAGCAGCTCATTTGCATTTAAAGGGACACACAAAAAATGGCGTGTTTTTGCTCACACCCAAATTGGGGCGAATTTGACAAGCTATAATAAATGATCTGTGGGGGATTTTGAGCTGAAACTTCACAGACACATTCTGGGATATACTTATATTACATCTTACATAGTGAAAGGGGCATTATAGGTCCCCTTTAAAAATATGCCAATGATTTTGTAAGAATATTGCGTAGTTATGCTTGGAGTCAATTGTTTAATTTGTGATAATAATGCAATGAAGCATGCCGACAACTTATTTGGCCCGAAATCATGAATGAGAGAACCAATAAAACATTAATAACTGATTATGTTGTAGTCAAGGCATACTTTTTCCTTTGAGCTTTTTGTTTTTCTATGCATTTTCTTTTGCATAATAGATTTAAATAATTTTGTCAGATAAATACCTTAACCAAGTTTAGTGTTTAGTTCTTCCCTCAAATTTAAAATATTTCAAAAATATTCTCAAAATTTGATGTTTTAATCAACCTTTGGGGTCATTAAAAACAAATGTCCCCTCCGGACTTCACTTTTGCTGTTTCTGCACCATGATCTAACTTTGATCAATGATGTTGTATTAGTCGTATCTGAAATGGAACATGTAGTTCTTTAAGGCCGTATGTCCAGTAAAGCGGCTTTAGTTTCATTGCTGTGGCAGTAGCAGTGAGATAAGCACCGATGGGCTCTCTAAAGTGGATCACAGGAGTGATGAGCATGCTTACTCAGTCGAGTTAGTGTCAAACCCCGCCCGCTCTTAATGCACACACTTACGCCGGGTGTTTGTTGGACCGCCGGCTTTAATCACGGTGGCATCGGAGGTTTAATCCTGGGCTCTCTCATTACACCGGAGTCAAAGCACTTTCACACCCCAGTTAGTGTCATATTCCAGCGGTGCCGGTGTTGTGTAATGCACTCAAGGAGCGCTAATGTTATGCCTCATCGCGGGGCTACCGTGTGTTTATTAAATTGTGGGGTTGCACCAGTTGGCCTGAGCCATTTTGATGGTCCTCTGTTGGGTGATTTGTGTGTTTCGTTGAGTAAACATGGCGCCTCTGTTTGCTTTCGCAGACTGTCTGTCTCCCACCTGCTTACCCTCACGGCATCCAACAGCGCTCAAATGCAATCAAACGCTTTTACTGCACTCACCGTGCATTCAAACACACTCACTATTGAAGAAAGCTTTTCTCCATGTAGATTTCTCAGACGTGATCAGGTTTGGAAATGACAATGATGTCATAGTCTTTTTTTTGTGGTACTACTGATTAAGATGTGATTGAGATCTTTGTGTTTTTGCAAAGGTTGGAGTGAATTTGTCCCTGCTTCAAGGTTTTCAAGAGTGAATAAAACAAGTTACAACACAATATCCAAGTTTTCAAATAATAATTCCTTCAGTTTTTTTATTTATTTTTTTTTATTTAGGGATGCATCAATAGTAGCCTATAGTTTTGGCCAATACCTGCACTACTGTTCAAAAGTTTGAGGACGATAATATTTGCTCACCAAGGCTGCATTTATTTGAACAAAAATACAGTAAAAATGGTTATATTATGAAATATTATTACAATTTAAAATAGATGTTTTCTATGTGAATATATTTTAAAATGTAATTTATTTCTGCGATCAAAAGCTGAATTTTCAGCATCATTACTCCAGTCTTCAGTGTCACTTCAGAAATCATTCTAATATGATGATTTGCTGCTCAAGAAACATTTATGATTATATGTTTTTGATTATGATTATGATGTTGAAAACATATTTTTGTGGAACCGGTACAATTTTTCAGGATTCTTGAATAAAAAATTCTAAAGTACAGCATAAGTAAAAAAAAAAAAAAAAAAAAAAAATATATATATATATAAATATATAATATATATATTTTTTTTAGTATAATATATATATATATATATATATATATATATATATATATATATATATATATATATATATATATATATATATATATATATATATATATATATATATATATATATGTGTTTTTTTATTTTGTCCACTCAGATTGACAACTTGCACATAGTTTGCTTTGCTTTCTTGCGCAACAAATCATGACATTAATCACCAATAATTATTTTAATATGTCGACATCCCTAATAAATATTTAATTTGTAATTTACTTTTTCTTTCCAAGTACCCCCTGGAAGCTGCAGACGTGCCCCTGCTGTTTTAGAAAGTGTGTGTCATGCTTGCCGCTGACATACATAGCTCGACAAGGTTTTCTTTCAGCCCACGCCGAGATCTATGTTTGAAAAAGTGCTTCTTTTTTTATGTTGGATGTGATGCCAGCAGTTCTTGAACCACCAACTGTTATTTTACCCAGAAAGTTGGCAAAAAGGTCTGAATCCATAATAAAGAAGCACCAGACAGCGCAACAGGAATCTAGAAATGTATAATATAGCGGAATGACAGACGTTGCTGTTCGGGAGGGAGTCGGTTTCTCTGTGGACCCTCTAGTTAGTGGAAAAACAGTAGGTAATTTGCTCGGTAATTTTTTATGTGAGAAAATACAGACGTGTTCAATTCGGACAGGATTAAAATTGCAAAGTATGTCTGCGCAACACTAATTTACCTGAATCCTCAGGGAAAACCAGTCCCGTCCGACTAGGGATTAGAGAGCAGAATCAAAACCATCTGCTGGTTTCTGGTGGTCTGCTGGGAGGCTTACTAATGCTGGGACGAGACCAGGCTTATCCTCCATCTCCCTGTGTAATACGAGCCCGTCTGTCTCATGGAGGTTAATGGGAATGACACGAATATTAATACCGCTATTATTGCTAAGCCTATGAGATGTGTTTGAGTTTGACACGAGGAAGGCAGGTACCGGGGTCACGTTCCTGGTCAGGTCGCTGACATCCACCGCCGCCTCTTAGATGTGATGAACATCCATTCGTCTCCGACTTCAGATTCACTCAAAATCATAACACCGCCTGCAAATTGCTCATGACAAAGTCAGCACCGTCGAGGCTGTAATGTCCCTACTTGGAAGGGAATTAATCAAAGAAACTTCAACCTTCTGGCTAATCAGTGATGATATTAGTCAAGCTGAGCGTGATGCATGCTTAAAGGAAAAGTTCACCTAATAATGGCAGCTCCATCATCATTTACTCGCCATCATGTTGTTTAAAACTCATATGGCTTTTTTTCTGCAGAATCAATGAGCCCTAAAAAAGGACAAAAGCATCACGTTATTGGCTGCAATTCTCAATTCTCCATATAGCAATTGGTTTCAATGACATCAGACCTTTCAAATCTGAAATTGGAAGTAATTTAGAAGGTCCCAATGAAGGTAAATAACTATTTTTTCTCGCTCTCAAAAATACAGTAAAACCAGTAATATTATGAAACAGTACTGCAGTTTCAAATTTTCTGTTTTCTGTTATGGCAAAGCATCCTCTCTCCAGTCACATGATCCTTCAGAAATCATTCTAATATGCTGATTTGCTGCTCAAGAAACATTTTAATGTTGAAAACAGTTGTGCTTTTCATATTTTTGTAGGAACCATAACAGATTTTTCAGGATTCTTTAATGAACAGAAAGTTCAAAGGATTTATTTGAAATAGAATATTTTGTTAGAATGTGACATTCTAACTGTCACTTTTGATAAATGTATCCTTTCTGAATCAACAGAATTTTGCAGCTGAATTTTAAACGGTATTATATGATTTCCAATATATTTTAGTCATATGGACTACAGTACAGACTACAAGATTCAAATATTATTATAATTTGTTAAATATTTTGTAAGCATATTGTGTAGTTGGAGTCAATTGTTTTGTTTGTGATAATAACGCAGTGAAACATGACCAATTGTGCTGACATAATTTTTGGCCAGGCTGTCATACCGAGAAATTATGAACAAGAGAGAGCCAATGAAATATTAATAACTGATTATGTAATGTTGTAGTCAATGTATGCTTTTTCCTGTCAAAACCTGTACCTGTAGTTTGCCTTTTTTTGCCAAATAATTTTGTCAGATAAATACCTTAAGCAAGTATAGTGTTTTATTTTTACCTCATATTTAAAATATTTTAAAAATATAAAAAAAAAATTCTCATATTTTGATGGTTTAATCTAATAGATATCCCCTCCAGACATCATTTTTGACCACTACTGTCATTGTGTTTTGTTGTTGCACATTGTTGTTGTTTTTTGCATTTATGGAGTTTTTCTATGATTTTTGAAAGTTTAAAGGATTCATTCACTTTTAAATGAAAATTACCCCAAGCTTTATATTAATAAATATCCTGATGCATCAGAGCTTTATAATGGCAGTGAACGGGATCAGCGAGTATTAGCTGAAGATAGTCCATCCATCGCATCCGTCGCTTCGCTTCAGAAGGCCTTTATTAACCCCCGGAGCCATGTGGAGTACGTTTATGATGGATAGATATGGATAGAGACACTTTCTTCAGCTCATACTCGCTGATCCCATTCACTGCCATTATAAAACTTGGATGCAACAGGATATTCATGAATATAACTCCGATTGTGTTCATCAGAAAGAAGAAAGTCATATACACCTAGGATGGCTTGAGGATGAGTAAAGCTTGGGGTAATTTTCATTTGAAAGTCAACTAATCCTTTAAGATTTTTTTAAAAATTCCTTTTATGGATTCACTGAGAAAAATAACAGCATACATGACTAGGGATACACGATATATCGGCCACCATATCGGTATCGGCCGATATATATATATGTTCATTTTTAATGTTATCGTTATCGGCCCAATAAGAAAATTTGGCTGACATATTAAAGCTGATAAATAATGAATTCATTCAGACACTTCAGATGCACACTGTTCACCATTATGGTTTTGAATTGCTTGAAATATGATTGAAATCACTTAAAAGAAAATACAGTTAAGTGCAACACGTACAGCGTCATATAGGCTACATAAAATTATAATAAGAAAATTATAATTGTGTGCTTGAGACATGGCTTTTAATGTTAAGACTTTTTGTTTTTGTAATCAGCCTCTCAAAAATTATATAAAATTAGGATTTAGATTTATCGGCAAATATATCGGTTATCGGCTTTCAAATATAAAGAATTATCGGTTATCAGTATCGGCCAAAATGTTTATATCGGTGCATCCCTATACAAGACACAAGGGTGAGCAAATAATGACTGAATTTTCATTTTGAAATGAATTACTCCTTTAACTCACATTATTGGCACATTGTTTCTTGGCGCCGGCGTGACTCCAACGCCAGCTGAGTCAGGTCTCGTATCCGTTGGAGTCGGTTAAAGTACCGCCCCTTCAGAAGAGCATCACATACCCCCGCGGGACCTCGTCTGCGATTCCTTTCCTCTTTCTCTCCGCACGCCTCCAGTCGGATCACAGTACCAGCCGCTGCTTAAAAATTCATGTGTGTGGATTTTGGGTCATTAAAGAGCAATCACTTGGGTTTCTTTAATGAAATCCAATATTCATGAAAATGGATTTTTCTTGGTCTGTTTTTCCTTTCCTCGTCGTCCTTGGCTGTGTTTGCATGCATTTGTTGGGTTTGGTTAAGAATAGCAAAGGTTAATGGCATCCTGTATCATGGGGCCAATTATTGCACGAGTTGGCAGCGAAGACGGCTAATCACCTGATGCATGACGCCTCGGGTTCGCCGCCTACGGTTTGAGCCGTGAACATTGCGTCCAGCGGCAAGGCAGTTCTACTGTACTTATTCCTGAAAGTCACTTTCCTCTTGAATAAAAATCAGCAAGGTTTGTGCTAGAGTGTTAAGGTGGCACTGCAGTATTATGAGCTGTGGTTGCTACTGACTTTACTAGTTAATTAGTTGGAGTAGTTATTGTCAGCTTCAGGCAGCACTGCCAAGTACATTGAATGCAATAAATATATAAGTCGGTATGGATAAATGTGTCTGCCAAATGCATAAATGTAAGCAGTCCAAAATTGGCAGTTCAGATTTGGTTGGTTAGTTTATATGCAATTTCTTTGGTGTTTTCTGTGCAATTAAAGGATTAGTTCACTTCAGAATTCAAATTTCCTGATAATTTACTCACCCCCATGTCATCCAAGATGTTCATGTCTTCTTCAGTTGAAACGAAATGAAGGTTTATGAGGAAAACATTCCAGGATTTTTCTCCATATAGTGGACTTCAACAGTTTTCAACGGGTTGAAGGTCCAAATGTCAGTTTCAGTGCAGCTTCAAAGAGCTCTACATGATCCCAGACGAGGAATAAGAGTGTTATCTAGAGAAACCATCGGCCATTTTCTAAAAAAAATTAAAAATTTATATACTTTTTAACCACAAATGTTCGTCTTCCGCCTACGTGACCGAGTATTTGTGGTTAAAAAGTATATAATGTTTTATTTTTTTTTAGAAAATGACTGATGGTTTCTCTAGATTAGACTCTTATTCCTCGTCTGGGATCATGTAGAACTCTTTGAAGCTGCACTTTGTCATCAGAGAAGAGATGTCGCTGCAAGAGGGAGGGGATTCAAGATTACAAGGCACATGAATTAAAAAAAAATAAAATAATGATATGCATGGATGAATCATTTATAATAAATATTGCAATATCCCATAAAAGAATTGTCAACTTTAATTTCATGGTGGAGTAGTTATATTGCATTCAAATACTTGGCAGTGCCGCCTGAAGCTGACAATAAGTCAGTATGGATAAAAGTTTCTGCCAAATGCAAACATTTAAGTAGTCCAAAATTGGCAGATCCAATTTCTTTAGTGTTCTCTATGCAATTAATTTCTAAACGGTTAATGTTTTATGCTATTATTTGACTTTTTTCAATCTAGTCTATTAAAGTCAGCATGAAACGGAAGTTGCGATAGTCTTTTCTTCCCTGTTGTGATGTATATCCGAGTGAAATGGCTTCTCAAACAAGAACATATGTAGGGCGGGATTTGATTGGATGGTTGTGGTTTGCTATTGGTGGATCTCATGTGAGTGACAGGTTGCCCCGCCCTCATCATCAGAGAAGAGAAGAGATGTCATTGCAATGATGTGATTCAAAATTATGAGGCACATGATTTAAAAAAAAATGACAAGCACAGATGAATCATTTATGATAAAAGAATTTGTCAACTTTAATTACATGGTGACTTTAACCCCTAAAATGTGCACAAAAACTCAATGTGAGAATGGTCATTCTTAGCCAAAATAAGCTTCCAGGAGCTCAAAAGTGTGCTTTTTCTATTTAAGCGTGCAGAAATAACCCAAATATCATGAGATTTGTGATGCAAGATTCGTGTGAACCTTACACAACGCAAACCCAAGATGAAGGCGGCAAAAAGCAAAACTCTTTGAAACACAAACAGAGTAACGGCTCCATTGTAATGATTCCAAATACACATGATAGCAATAAACAATGACATCCAACTGGGTGCGAATATTGACTAAAGAGTTTGAAATTCATAGCGGCCGTTTTCTCTAAGCCATCCCGATAATTACAGCTCCCTTTTCTGCTATTAAACATAGTTTTTTCTTGTCTTCTTCTTTTACTGCCAATAATTGCACTGCTGAAGTACAAATCTATATTGTTAGTTCCCGCCGTGTCTTGCGTTCACTTATGGCTGCTTTGTGTGTTGTTGTCCAATGCTATAGCACAATTACATACTTCAGTGAAGCAGTGAGGGTGATCTTCTCTCAGTGTGTCTGATTATATTTTATTACAGTCGTTTTTCATTTGTCGTCGTCCGAGACTATATCACTGGGCGGACCGGAGAGACTCTCTTAGCAGCGGTCCACACCTTCTCTGCATCGCTCTCTTTTTCTATGCTCTTTTTTGTACCCTGTAGGTATTCTGTGCCCACATATCTTTTTCCTCGCATTCTGTTTCTCCCAGGCCACATTGGCGGTGGTGAGGCCGAGAAGGCCATGCAGCGCTGCACAGCATGGGGGTTTTCGAGTGCAAATGCAGAGGTAGACGAAAGAGCACAGAAACTGTGTGTGTGTGTTTGTGTATTATGCATGAAATGAAGTGTGTAGCCACGCACATGTGTGTCGATGAGATAGAGAGCAGCGGTCCTCAACTGGTGGGTTGCGACCCAAAAATGGGCCGCGGCTCTTTTCTGATGGGTTCACGTACTGTAGGGAAAAACACAATGCTAAATGGAAATAATAAAATGCAACTGACCATATAATCATGCATTGCTGGGATAACAAAAGAAGCTTAGAATAGGCTCTCTTAAAATAGGGTTCAATAAAACACCTAGACTAGCTGTGCGCCTCTTGTTGTAAGCTGCACTCAAGTGCTTTTTACAGCCTCAAGATGTGGTCATTTTATGAAATCAAATTGCATTTAAACATGGATTTTTACATTGTATTAGGTAAATCAGAACTAGAAACTTTTTTAAAAATAATACCATGCACCTAAAGTATAATGTTTTTATTTAGTGTACAAAGGCTGTAGACAAACACTGATGCTGTAATGCGCAATTTCACTGTGCATCTGTGTTGTTTGATTTTAAAATGTCCTTATCAAGGCCGTAACCAAGTCTTGAACATTATTAAAAGGATTTAAATAATTAAAAGGGATTTAAGGCAACAAAGAAAAAGAAATAAGAACGGTAAATGTTCCAGATCTATTGTAGTTATTTAGTAATCAATTAAAACTATTTACAAATAATTTTTTTTTTAAAAAATAGCCTATACTAATTCTTATTTGTGTCTCATATGTCAAAACCGCAAAACGTTTCTTGACTCATCACATTCAGTTATGAATTACATTAATTATATCATATTAATCAAATAATAGCATGTTTTCAATTCAAAATGGTGAAATTTCATAAAAATGTAAAAGTGAGTAGTTTGCATCACTGTATTGCATTATTGTTGGTCGCTGAATATTTCAATCATAAAACAGTCGTCAAATATTAAATATTTAGCTTAGGATGCGCAATATATCGGCCACCATATCATTATCGGCCGATATATTGTATTAAAACCAATAAATAATGGATTATTTCCTTCAGCTGAGACACTTCAGATGCGAAATTGTCCGCCAGAATGGTTTTGAATTGCTTGAAATATGATTGAAATCACTTCAAAAAGGAAAATACAGTGCAACATACAGCGCAAGTCTGTCATATAGGCTACATAATATTATAATGAGAACATTATAATTGTGTGCTTGGGACATGGGTTTTAATGGTGAGACTTTTGTTTTTGTAATCAGGCTCTCAAAAATTATATTAAACTTTTGATTTAGGTTTATTAGCCAATATATCGGTTATCAACTTTTAAATATAACGAATTATCAGTATCTGCCAAAATGTCTATAGCGGTTACGGCCCTGGGTTATTATCAGGGTGCAAACAATCAAGATGCATTGAGTAATTTTGTCAAACTTAAACTCATATCATGTTGTACCCCATAATAACTGGGGTTGTAACGATACCATAAACATATTTTACAATACTATACTTGCTGAAATATCTCAATACCATGCAGTATTGTGTTAATTCATAATTCAAATCTGCAAGTCTTCATGATTGAGTCACTGAATCATTCATTTAACCGATTTGTTCAAAAACACAGATTTATTCAGAAACGAAAGAAAACACTGGAAAAGCGCAACAGTTCTGCTTTGTTTAAAACTAATG